>NW_021832279.1:0-112285 GCF_006345805.1 Octopus sinensis | reverse complement strand
ATCTAAATGAATCCGCACGGGAACACCCAATCAATTATATAATTGCCGTTATCCGTCACTACTGGCCCACACTTTGCCTTTCCTGTATATCTGACCGTTGCAGTGCCTCCTAGAGCCTTGACAATCTTCTCGAAACAAGGTCAACACAAACTTTAAAACTTCGAGGGAATTCCCTTTTCCACGTCTCGCCCAATCTTTTGACAAGGTTTTCTCGAGTCACCGACAACGACGTAAAATTTAGAAATCGACCCCACGACTTTTTCTGGACATGGCAGCCTCCTCCTCCCTTGAGAAGAGTCAAATTCTGATCGCACTCGTCACAGCCATCGAAAGTAATGTCCACAGAATCGACAATCGTTAATATCCCCAACTTTCAGGTTCATTTCACGTGCAACTCGATGAGCCTCGACCGAAGTGGGATTAAAAATCAGGTTTGTGACTTTTCTCTCTGACAGAAGGTGGGAGATATGTTCGGCCACGTAATAAGCCGTGCTTCCAGTCCCAAGACCAACTTTTGAATCTGACTATTTAAATTACTTTATAAGATAAACTTTTAAGTATGTATTACTGCCGTTGTAGAAGCAGATTTTTTGGCTAACTCATAATTGTCAGTAATAACGTCATCGTTCATTTTTTAAAGTGTACTATTTTTTTTATATGATAATTTTTTTCCATGGTGAATTAATTTTTAACAAAGTAAAAATAAATTGTCACAGAATTTTTATTTTTTAAATTACATAAATTTTTAAGAGATAAAAACATGACGAAAATTATGTTCAATCTGCAATGCTGGTTCCATTGAATGGCTGTCAGGCAGGTTCCTGGTACTTTTGGGACTCTGCAAGCAGAACAGGCCAGCGGTGTTGATTGAGTTTACACTTGAGGAACTTTTGGGAGGATAAATTGTGTCCAATTGCCTTGGTCAAATCATCAGGAACTTCATTAGGGGATCTGCATCTGACAGCAGAACACAGTGTCCAAGGCGAATTCAAAAGCGGATTGGAGAATCTCATGGACAAGAGAGCTAGTGGCATGAACAGAGAATGCTGGTAGAGAAAGATCAAATATTTCTAAACTGATAATAAACTATTTTATTATGTATTTAATTCATTTTTCAATATATTTATATTGTTCTTGTGGCTTCTTTTGTGTATGCTCCAAAATGCGAACTCAGACCAAACAGAAATTTGATAAATAATGAATTCAAGGATATCGTTTAAAGAATAACGTTTTAAAGAAAATCAAGCAAAAACTCGAAAAAAGTTTAAAAATTCACATTTTTAGACATTTTGACCTACGACCCTTACAGAAATGGCTGACAGTTCCTTATATCGGACAAAATTATATTCAAGAATCACTTGCTAATACTCGATCAATTCAACCAGGAAATGGTTATTACATCACCGAGGACTTTACAATCATGCAAGTCAATTTAATTCAAGTAATCCACAAAAGAATCAGTTTTAGATACTTCTTTAATGCCTCTGACTGTTTTACTAAAAGTTTGACATTCTGAGTATACGGGGAGGAGGATTTGCTCAGATAACTACACCGTCGCTCATCTTTCCGGACTGGCAGTACGCTGTGGTGAACGTGGATTCTACAAACATTTTATTGCTGTCCACTGAAATAGGGCTGACCAGTCTAAAATGAAATGGCAGGTACAAGTTTATGTATTGAGGTGGTTTATAATCATGAATTGGATACAGATTGGATCTTGTCAGTCAGATTATAGATGCCATTTCCAGGGAAATGGTCTGCAAGTTGAGATTGTGTTGTTGGCATGTCCTAATTTGACAAAACACAACTCACTTGTAAGAAAAAATACGAAATTGTCACTTTAAATTTTAAAAAACAGCAATTCGTGTTGGAGATGTGACAGAACGAGGAAAATAGGCGGCTCATCTATGCCGGAATATGTGGCTTTGGAGGGAAATGTCGACAGTCCGGGGATTTTGTTGATGGTTCTGACGAGGATTATCATTTTCGACTCGACTGATTTGTCAAAAGTCAAGGAAAGACCGAGATGCCTTCAATCCCGAGGCTGGGAAGATGAGGATTCAGAATGTCCTGAAACTGTGTTTATTGTACGACTGGACCTTCGCTCGACTGAGAAATCAACAGTGATTACGTGAACAATTCTCGGGTTGTGGGACAGGTATGGAGCAGAGACAATCCTCACACTCCTTCGATATGTCTTCAATACGACGTGGATGGCGTCGTGTACAGCTATGATGGTTCTGTGTGGCGGCATTCTTCAACTTTGGATGCATTTTCGTACGTTGAGTTGTCCAAGTCTGAAAAAGGGTTTACTCAAGGGTCCTGTGATTTGAAATACGGAGTTATTTGTGGGACTCCAGGACGAACTCTATATTTACAACAGTCGAGTAGATTTGTCAAGACGTTGGTTCTCACCAACCGCAAAAAAGGAGAACAAGTCACTTGTAGTGGAGAGCTTTATGTTGCCTCCTTGGATTCTGAACAATTCGTATCAGGGATTTTAGCACTACCATATTTTGTTGTTGTGCTCTACAAGGACTCACTTTCTATTTTTTGATTTGAAGTTTTCGTTTTATTTACCTGATGACGGCACCAGTAATTTTTTTACTTCAATAAAACCATTGCCGCGACTCTATATTGGAGAACTGTCTTGAATTTTGTCCCGAATATACAACTATGTGCTCAGCTATACGCAAAACATCCACCCTCGTCCATGGCCCTTACCATATTCCTCGTCCTCGGGGTTCGTTCAACAAGGAGACCCATTGGGTCCTGTGCTCTTTGCCTTGGAATTAATCACATTGTTAAGAACTGCTCAACCCCGCTGAATGTTTGGTACCTTGATGACTGCCACCCTCGAGGTCATCCCGAAACTGTCTTCAAGACGCTCGTTGACCTTATTCGAACTTGAATGGTTGGTCTTATACTGAACACTTCAAAAAGTGAAATCATTAATTTTGGGTTCAGTCGTGATAAATTCGAGGTATTGTTTCCTCTTTCAGTGAGTAATTCCTGGAGGCGTCCATCACGCCTAGTATCAGTCTGAGATATTAGGCTGCCCATGACAGATGGTGGAATCAAGAACGCTCTTGAAACTAAGGAAATGCTACGAAAAAACTTTGTTCGTCTAATTTGTTGGACCCACATACAGCCTCTTTCTGCTCAAAAATGCCCTTGGCATCCAAAAATTAATTCATGTGACGGGGGTCACCCTGCTTCTTAGAAAATGATCAACTTCATTCTATTATGTCCTTTCTGAAACAACTGAACGAATATAAACATCAAATTCGACGATCAAGGCTGGAAAAAGCTTCCCTTTCTGTCTCCTTTGGAGGTCTTGGCATCCGAAATCCTACCGATGGTCCCGCCCCGCATCCTGTCTTCACTGTACAGCAGTCAAACTCGGTTCAGAAGATTCTCCATCTCCTCCCCGAATTTTTTCATTACCTAAGATGACTGCCTACTTTGACAGTTGGAGCGCAAACGAATCGAAGCTGCCGTCGGACTTTTCCTTGCAGAAAGTTATGACAAGATATATTTTGTAATTTAGGCGTTTCCTGAATGTGAACGATATAGGTGTACTTGAGATTATGTAATTAATTGCGTTGTAACGATATACGGGTACTTGAAATTATGTACTTGAGATTATGTAATTAATTGCGTAATATATTTTGTAATTTAGGCGTTTCCTGGATGTGACTATATAGGTGTACTTGAGATGATGTAATTAATTGCTTAATATATTATGGAATTTGGGCGTTCCCTAGATGTGACTATATAGGGGTACTTGAGATTATGTAATTAATTGCGCAATATATTTTGTAATTTAGGCGTTTCCTGAATGTGACGATATAGGTGTACTTGAGATTATGTAATTAATTGCGTAGTAACGATATACGGGTACTTGAAATTATGTACTTGAGATTATGTAATTAATTGCGTAATATATTATGCAATTTGGGCGCTTTCTAGATTTGACGATATAGGGGTACTTGAGATTATGTAATTAATTGTGTAATATATTATGCACTTTAGGCGTTCCCTAGAAGTGACTATATAGGGGTACTTGAGATTATGTAATTAATTGCGTAATATATTATGCAATTTGGGCGTTCCCTAGATGTAACGATATACGGGTACTTGAAATTATGTACTTGAGATTATGTAATTAATTGCATAGTATATTATGCAATTTAGGCGTTCTCTAGATGTGACGATATAGGGGTACCTGAGATTATGTAATTAATTGGGTAATATATTTTGTAATTTAGGCGTTTCCTGAATGTGACGATATAGGTGTACTTGAGATTATGTAATTAATTGCGTAGTATATTATGCAATTTGGGCGTTCCCTAGTTGTGACGATATACGGGTACTTGAGATTATTTAATTAAATGCGTAATATATTATGCACTTTAGGCGTTCCCTAGTTGTGACGATATACGGGTACTTTACATTATGTAATTAATTGCGTAATATATTATGCAATTTGGGCGCTCCCTAGATTTGACGATATACGGGTACTTGAAATTATGTACTTGAGATTATGTAATTAATTGCATAGTATATTATGCAATTTAGGCGTTCTCTAGATGTGACGATATAGGGGTACCTGAGATTATGTAATTAATTGGGTAATATATTTTGTAATTTAGGCGTTTCCTGAATGTGACGATATAGGTGTACTTGAGATTATGTAATTAATTGCGTAGTATATTATGCACTTTAGGCGTTCCCTAGTTGTGACGATATACGGGTACTTGAGATTATGTAATTAATTGCGTAATTTATTATGGAATTTGGGCGTTCCCTAGATGTGACGATATACGGGTACTTTACATTATGTAATTAATTGCGTAATATATTATGCAATTTGGGCGCTTTCTAGATTTGACGATATAGGGGTACTTGAGATTATGTAATTAATTGCATAGTGTATTATGCAATTTAGGCGTTCCCTAGATGTGACTATATAGGGATACTTGAGATTATGTAATTAATTGTGTAATATATTATGCACTTTAGGCTTTCCCTAGATATGACGATATACGGTTACTTGAGATTATCTAAATAGTGTCGTAATATATTATGCAATTTGGGCGTTTTCTAAATGTGACGATATAGGGGTACTTGAAATGTAACAATGGCACAATTATTTCACAATTAAGTAAATATGACACGAGAAAAAACACAGAACGAACCCAATGAATATTTGCAGTTAAAGTTTTTTTACTCTGCTAATATGTATCCTTTGATCTTTTTCATCCTCTTCATTAATTATCGTTACGAGTTCTCGATCCCTATTTTTCACAATATATTTTTGTGCAGATATCTCGTCGTATAATGGGTATTTTTTATAAACGGGTTTGCATCCCCATCATGGCGTATTAAAATTTCATCGCCACTTTAAACTTCATCATATTTCCATTTTCTCCGCCTTTTCATTTTTTCTCCCGATTTTACAATATTTTCAAGGGCTTTTTTTTTTTTTTCACGACCTCAGAATTTGTTAGTTTTTATTTGGTTTCTCCAAATCAGTTCCGAACAAGAGGTCAAAAGGCCTTTGTTTGTAGTTTCTTAAGTTCTGTGTCTTCGATACAAAAAAAACGTAACTTTGAGCCATTTTTAGAAATGTAGGTGTTGTTCTTCTTGAAACTAAATTTTTTGGCATATCTCCGTATTCGTGCCCTTTCTTCCGAACTCAAGGAATCATCAAGGTGGCCTGATTCCAAATACTCCCTAATTTTTTCGAGGGTGTCTCGAGTTAATTCAACTAAAACCATTGATTAATGCTAATCTTTTCAACTTTTTAGAACTTTTTTATTAATAAGATTTTATTTTTTTATTATCAATATTTTTTTGCAATGAAATGTTTTGTAGGAAAAATATTTGTTTTGTATTATTTAGATAATTGACCTGACCGATCTGGCGCCCCGGCCGGTCTGGACGATGACATTACGTAATTCATTAGATAATATCAAGTCAAGTATCAAGAATAGAAGCTTTCTTACCCGAAAGACATTTTCAACATGGTTTTAGGAAGGCGAAGTCCACGTCTTCGTACCTCCAATCCTTGTCAAACTTCATCTGTACCGGTTTTGCCAGCAAACCGAGGCACCAAAAGACCGTGCTCTGCTCCGTCGACATCCATAAAGCCTTCGATTCCGTCTCGAGGAAGCTCCTCTCCAGGAAGATATTCCAATCCGACTTTCCTCTGAAGCTAAAAATATGGATTACCAACTTCCTAAGTGGACGAAGAGGAAGGGTGTGCCTCGGTGGTCTGAAGTCCAAATCTCTTCTTCTACCCAACGGAGTACCTCAGGGATCCCCCTTATCCCCGGCTCATTTCAACCTATTTTTGGAAGACCTCCCTCACTTCCTCGACAACAATGACATTGTTCTCTCCTACGCGGACAACATCGTGCTAGCCTCACGGGACCGGGACATCCAGAAGGCCTCTGAAAGGCTCCAAGCTAACTTGGATAGGGTGAACCTATGGCTGACGGACAACCGGCTCGTGGTAAACGCGGCGAAGTCCGCCACGTCCCTCTTCACCTCGGATAAAAGATTGGGAAGGACGTCAGTCGACTTAAAGCTGAACAATATATCCGTTCCTTTCTGCGGGAGTCAGACGGTCCTAGGGGTAACCCTCGACATGCACCTCTGTTTTCCCTCATGTGGACAACCTCCTTCGCAAATGCGAACATAAACTGAACATTCTGCGAACTCTATCTGGTATTTGGAAAACGGGTCGCACCCGGTACTGGCGAATATCTACCGCCAGTACTTCGAACCCTGTGTTGCGTACGCTTGCGGATCATGGGGTCCGCGGATATCGTGGTCCAACAGGAGGCGAATCGAGGAGGCCCAACAAAGGGCCCTCAGATTAACCGATCGTTGGTCACTTGATAGCCAACGCCCCGGTCCAGCCTCTCTGGAAGACCTCATCAAGCTGAACCTGGGCCCGCCAGCGACTGCTCCGCCAAAAACGGCCTGCCGCCCTGTGCGATCTTGTGTGGGCTCGTGGAAAGACCACCGAGCGAAAATGAGGTCCCTGGTTGAGTGCATCGGGATCACGTGACATTTGTTCGGTTTTTAGCGTGGTCTTGGTGTTTAAATAAATAAAATAAATAAGTACCCCATATCCTCACATCTATGGACCTCCACAAATTTTATAATACTACGCAATTCATTACACAATCTCAAGTCCCCCGTATCCTCCATCTAGGGATTTCCTCAAATTACATAATATGTTACGCAATTCATTACATAATCTCAAGTAAACCAATACCCTCAAATCTAGGAATCTCCCAAAATAGCATAATATGTCGCGACCCACGCTGGCGACCATCCCACGCTGGCGACCAGAGCGACCTTCATTGTTGACAAGATTGACAGGGCGACCTACATAGTTTGACACTAATTACTGACTAAAGATAATTGCTAAAAAATCAAAAAACTTAACATTTTTTATCTCTATTCATAGTAACTATTTCGTAATTCGATCTAAATGTTTGTTAGGAAAGACAAATAACCATTAATCTGTATTTAGACATTATATTTTTTACTTTTCAATTTTCTTCATATAAGGATTCAAATCTGTGTAGCTTCAATGACGGATTCGTCCTACAATTTTTTATTATTCGTTTCTAAAAATAAATACATCGTAAATTTACCATTAAGTTCATCTTCGACAAACGATGCCTCGTTATTTTCATCTAAATTATAAATAAGATTATAACCTGGTATTTCATGAATCACAGTGTTAATTCCAGAAATACCCCTAAACTTGTGAAGGGGGTCTCATTGATCGCCGAGTGGTGTGTCGTATTATAGGAAAAAGTTACTTTGTCTAAAAATTGTTTCCAATTTTTACGTATTTTTTTATGTAGAGAAATTGTACAATAAGACATGTTGTATAATTTAGCATGTTGTATAATTTGATTTTTAGAGAGGTCGAAATTTGTTCGTAATATGTCCGCCGTATTGTTTCCAATTTTTAGTTCCTTCTTCATCCATCAGTTTTGCCATACCACGTGTCAATATCTAGTTAAAGCGCTCAATTACACCCTAATTTATTTCAAATTTATTCCTCGCATAGTTGAGCCATAAGTTGGTTTTTGAATTCCAGCCCTTTGTCCGTTTGCAAGATCTGACAGTATCCAATTTGATAAAACAATTTTTGGAATTTATTCACCACTTCTTCAATTAAATTGTAAGTCTTACCAGAAGCAGTTTTATTTTTTAAAGATTTGCAGACAACAAATTTGCTGTAGATGTCAATAATTGTCAGTATCCAATTACATCCATCGTCAAACTCTTTATATCTTCTAACATTTATAAGATCCGCCTGGAATTTTTCATTGGGTTTTTCTGCAGTTACATGGTAATTAGAATCCGACAACTAGGTATACGATATAGGGATACTTGAGATTATGTAATTAATTGCGTAATATATTATGCAATTTGGGCGTTCCCTAGATCAGGGGTCGGCAAATACTTTTGGAGAAGAGCCAATTTTGAACATTTTTGGAAATTTCGAAAAATTGAAGAGCCACCTTTTACCACTTGTCAAAAATTTTAATGCATGAAATTAAATATACATTAATTTAAAAAATAATTAAGAATTCATTTTAAAAAATTAAATTAATTAGACATTAATGAAAATGTGATTCCTCATTTCTTTGGAGAGTTGGTTAATGTCTGGGTCGTAAGTCGTTAATTTTAATCTGAGGTTTGATTCTAGATTTTTTACTCGTAAGATAAAAAAATAAAAAATTTTCTTTAGAATTAGAATTGATTATCGGAAAAATAGAAAAACCAAATTAAAAAGAATTATTTTTTTCTAGAAAAATTTTATGTAACATTACGAATTTTGGATATTTTGTTTGATAAGAATTATCGTATTTTTTCTAAAAATATATTAGAAGATTTTTAAAACCATCGGAAAACAGAAATGAAATCTTTTATTGGATTCTTCCATGTCAGAAAAAAGTAACCCAAATCATATTCATAGTCATTTTTATTAAATTTGTTATCCTTTTCGTCTGTATCGCTGTTTTTCTTATTTTTGAATGCTCCGTTTCTCATTTGATTTAGCTAATATAATTTTAGAAACAAATATTTTATATTTAAAATCGGAATAATGTAATAAAATAACTAATTTATTAATATTTTATCAAACAATAGAAACACCAGGCTAATCGGAATTGGTATTCTGTTTAATTCTACTTTTTTGTTTATCTAGAATTTTTGAGGTTCTCTAATTTTACTTCTTCATTTAAAAAAGTTTGACTTCTTGCATACAAGAATAATATATTACTCTTGATATAATGAAGTTAGTAATCTTTATGACCAATTCCATCACTTCTAAAATTTCTTTCGGAAACGTTTGCGCAGATAGTGCTTCTTTCTGGATAATACAATGTAGAGTAATCACTTCATGATCAATTCTCCTTTTAATTAAAGTTATAAATCCCTTTCTCGATCCCAACATGCTTGCAGGCTTTAGCACGGGTTTGACCCTTTAGAGGCAATAATGCCAAAAGTTCTTGCCTCAGGAAACCTCGAGACACATAACGAACAAACAGAAACACCTAAGTATGACATGAACAATGATACTTGTGCAATGTCATTTATATCACATGATTCATCTATTGCTATTGAAATTGAATTAGACAATTTCATGTCAGAAACTTGTTGAACAGATACATTCGAAGACATCTTAAAAGTCCTGTCGGCTACTATTTTCGCAGATAAAGATATATTCATTATCTTATTCACGATTTCTACCTTATTTGAAAAATCGTGAAAAAGTTCTTCAGAGGTTTTAATGAAACATGCCTTTATAAATTCGCCATCGGTAAATGGTTTTCCCCTTTTTGCGATCTTGTGGCTTATTAAAAAACTGGCAATATTTGCAGTCCTGGCATTGTGATACCAATATTTAAAAGCGGAATTCTCGATCAGATTATTCTTTGCAAGTTCTTCTACAGCTTTCTTTCGAGAATCACCAATTGGATATTTTTTTGCGAAATTTGAGTGTTTTGTGTTAAAGTGTCTCTCTAAATTCGACTTTTTATTTTGATTCAAAGTTTCCTGACAAATGAGACATTTCGGTAGTTGTTCTGAATTAGTCGTGAATGCAAAAGTTTCAGTCCATTTTTTTTACATTCAAAGTCAATTAATATATTTCAAATCAAAAGAGAAATAGTCATTGGCGAATAGCCAGAGTATTGCCTCTGACTATAGATATTCTTTTGATTAAATACCGGTGCTCACACGGGTCGCCGGTAACCCTTTTGATTAATGAGGCAATGCGCTGGAGTAGGGTCCGAGTAGAAGGCCCCTGTATTCCTGACGTCTCAACAGCCAGGGGGACAAACACTCTCCCATTCCCAATTCCAGCGTATTTCCATTTTGATTGAAAATGTCGCGCATTATCGATTTTTTATTACTTTTTTTTTATTGCTAGGCATATATCGATGTGCCACAAAAAATTAATGTTAAACGTGCAAAGATTTTTTGTTATCAACAAAACAAAAAAAATAGTTAAAAATTGAAATCATTTATAAAAAAAAAATAATTAAAAATTAAAAGAGCCTACCGTAAAAGTTAAAGAGCCTTCAAAGGCTCGCGAGCCTGCTTTTGCCGACCCCTGCCCTAGATGTAACGATATAGGGGTACTTGAGATTATGTAATTAATTGCGTAATATATTATGCAATTTGGGCGTTCCCTAGATGTAACGATATAGGGGTACTTGAGATTATGTAATTAATTGCGCAATATATTTTGTAATTTAGGCGTTTCCTGAATGTGACGATATAGGGGTACTTGAGATTATGTAATTAATTGCGTAGTAACGATATACGGGTACTTGAAATTATGTACTTGAGATTATGTAATTAATTGCATAGTATATTATGCAATTTGGGCGCTTTCTAGATTTGACGATATAGGGATACTTGAGATTATGTAATTAATTGCGTAATATATTATGCAATTTGGGCGTTCCCTAGATGTAACGATATACGGGTACTTGAAATTATGTACTTGAGATTATGTAATTAATTGCGTAATATATTATGCAATTTGGGCGTTCCCTAGATGTAACGATATAGGGGTACTTGAGATTATGTAATTAATTGTGTAATATATTATGCACTTTAGGCTTTCCCTAGATATGACGATATAGGTGTACTTGAGATTATGTAATTAATTGCGTAGTATATTATGCAATTTGGGCGTTCCCTAGTTGTGACGATATACGGGTACTTTACATTATGTAATTAATTGCGTAATATATTATGCAATTTGGGCGCTCCCTAGATTTGACGATATACGGGTACTTGAAATTATGTACTTGAGATTATGTAATTAATTGCATAGTATATTATGCAATTTAGGCGTTCTCTAGATGTGACGATATAGGGGTACCTGAGATTATGTAATTAATTGGGTAATATATTTGTAATTTAGGCGTTTCTGAATGTGACGATATAGGTGTACTTGAGATTATGTAATTATTGCGTAGTATATTATGCACTTTAGGCGTTCCCTAGTTGTGACGATATACGGGTACTTGAGATTATGTAATTAATTGCGTAATATATTATGCAATTTGGGCGCTCCCTAGATGACGATATACGGGTACTTGAAATATATGTACTTGAGATTATGTAATTAATTGCATAGTATATTATGCAATTTAGGCGTCTCTAGATGTGACGATATAGGGGTACCTGAGATTATGTAATTAATTGGGTAATATTTTTGTAATTTAGGCGTTTCTGAATGTGACGATATAGGTGTACTTGAGATTATGTAATTAATTGCGTAGTATATTATGCACTTTAGGCGTTCCCTAGTTGTGACGATATACGGGTACTTGAGATTATGTAATTAATTGCGTAATTTATTATGGAATTTGGGCGTTCCCTAGATGTGACGATATACGGGTACTTTACATTATGTAATTAATTGCGTAATATATTATGCAATTTGGGCGCTTTCTAGATTTGACGATATAGGGGTACTTGAGATTATGTAATTAATTGCATAGTGTATTATGCAATTTAGGCGTTCCCTAGATGTGACTATATAGGGATACTTGAGATTATGTAATTAATTGTGTAATATATTATGCACTTTAGGCTTTCCCTAGATATGACGATATACGGTTACTTGAGATTATCTAAATAGTGTCGTAATATATATGCAAATTTGGGCGTTTTCTAAATGTGACGATATAGGGGTACTTGAAATGTAACAATGGCACAATTATTTCACAATTAAGTAAATATGACACGAGAAAAAACACAGAACGAACCCAATGAATATTTGCAGTTAAAGTTTTTTTACTTGCTAATATGTATCCTTTGATCTTTTCATCCTCTTCATTAATTATCGTTACGAGTTCTCGATCCCTATTTTTCACAATATATTTTTGTGCAGATATCTCGTCGTATAATGGGTATTTCTATAACCGGGTTTGCATCCCCATCATGGCGTATTAAAATTTCATCGCCACTTTAAACTTCATCATATTTCCATTTTCTCCGCCTTTTCATTTTTTCTCCCGATTTTACAATATTTTCAAGGGCTTTTTTCCTTTTTTTCACGACCTCAGAATTTGTTAGTTTTTTATTTGGTTTCTCCAAATCAGTTCCGAACAAGAGGTCAAAAGGCCTTTGTTTTGTAGTTTCTTAAGTTCTGTGTCTTCGATACAAAAAAAACGTAACTTTGAGCCATTTTTAGAAATGTAGGTGTTGTTCTTCTTGAAACTAAATTTTTTGGCATATCTCCGTATTCGTGCCCTTTCTTCCGAACTCAAGGAATCATCAAGGTGGCCTGATTCCAAATACTCCCTAATTTTTTCGAGGGTGTCTCGAGTTAATTCAACTAAAACCATTGATTAATGCTAATCTTTTCAACTTTTTAGAACTTTTTATTAATAAGATTTTTATTTTTTTATTATCAATATTTTTTTGCAATGAAATGTTTTGTAGGAAAAATATTTGTTTTGTATTATTTAGATAATTGACCTGACCGATATCTGGCGCCCGGCCGGTCTGGACGATGACATTACGTAATTCATTAGATAATATCAAGTCAAGTATCAAGAATAGAAGCTTTCTTACCCGAAAGACATTTTCAACATGGTTTTAGGAAGGCGAAGTCCACGTCTTCGTACCTCCAATCCTTGTCAAACTTCATCTGTACCGGTTTTGCCAGCAAACCGAGGCACCAAAAGACCGTGCTCTGCTCCGTCGACATCCATAAAGCCTTCGATTCCGTCTCGAGGAAGCTCCTCTCCAGGAAGATATTCCAATCCGACTTTCCTCTGAAGCTAAAAATATGGATTACCAACTTCCTAAGTGGACGAAGAGGAAGGGTGTGCCTCGGTGGTCTGAAGTCCAAATCTCTTCTTCTACCCAACGGAGTACCTCAGGGATCCCCCTTATCCCCGGCTCATTTCAACCTATTTTTGGAAGACCTCCATCACTTCCTCGACAACAATGACATTGTTCTCTCCTACGCGGACAACATCGTGCTAGCCTCACGGGACCGGGACATCCAGAAGGCCTCTGAAAGGCTCCAAGCTAACTTGGATAGGGTGAACCTATGGCTGACGGACAACCGGCTCGTGGTAAACGCGGCGCGAGTCCGCCACGTCCCTCTTCACCTCGGATATAAAAAATTGGGAAGGACGTCAGTCGACTTAAAGCTGAACAATATATCCGTTCCTTTCTGCGGGAGTCAGACGGTCCTAGGGGTAACCCTCGACATGCACCTCTGTTTCTTCCCTCATGTGGACAACCTCCTTCGCAAATGCGAACATAAACTGAACATTCTGCGAACTCTATCTGGTATTTGGAAAACGGGTCGCACCCGGTACTGGCGAATATCTACCGCCAGTACTTCGAACCCTGTGTTGCGTACGCTTGCGGATCATGGGGTCCGCGGATATCGTGGTCCAACAGGAGGCGCGAGGATCGAGGAGGCCCAACAAAGGGCCCTCAGATTAACCGATCGTTGGTCACTTGATAGCCAACGCCCCGGTCCAGCCTCTCTGGAAGACCTCATCAAGCTGAACCTGGGCCCGCCAGCGACTGCTCCGCCAAAAACGGCCTGCCGCCCTGTGCGATCTTGTGTGGGCTCGTGGAAAGACCACCGAGCGAAAATGAGGTCCCTGGTTGAGTGCATCGGGATCACGTGACATTTGTTCGGTTTTTAGCGTGGTCTTGGTGTTTAAATAAATAAAATAAATAAGTACCCCATATCCTCACATCTATGGACCTCCACAAATTTTATAATATACTACGCAATTCATTACACAATCTCAAGTCCCCCCGTATCCTCCATCTAGGGATTTCCTCAAATTACATAATATGTTACGCAATTCATTACATAATCTCAAGTAAACCAATACCCTCAAATCTAGGAATCTCCCAAAATAGCATAATATGTCGCGACCCACGCTGGCGACCATCCCACGCTGGCGACCAGAGCGACCTTCATTGTTGACAAGATTGACAGGGCGACCTACATAGTTTGACACTAATTACTGACTAAAGATAATTGCTAAAAAATCAAAAAACTTAACATTTTTTATCTCTATTCATAGTAACTATTTCGTAATTCGATCTAAATGTTTGTTAGGAAAGACAAATAACCATTAATCTGTATTTAGACATTATATTTTTTACTTTTCCATTTTCTTCATATAAGGATTCAAATCTGTGTAGCTTTAATGACGGATTCGTCCTACAATTTTTATTATTCGTTTCTAAAAATAAATACATCGTAAATTTACCATTAAGTTCATCTTCGACAAACGATGCCTCGTTATTTTCATCTAAATTATAAATAAGATTATAACTGGTATTTCATGAATCACAGTGTTAATTCCAGAAATACCCCTAAACTTGTGAAGGGGGTCTCATTGATCGCCGAGTGGTGTGTCGTATTATAGGAAAAAGTTACTTTGTCTAAAAATTGTTTCAATTTTTACGTATTTTTTTATGTAGAGAAATTGTACAATAAGACATGTTGTATAATTTAGCATGTTGTATAATTTGATTTTAGAGAGGTCGAAATTTGTTCGTAATATGTCCGCCGTATTGTTTCCAATTTTTAGTTCCTTTCTCATCCATCAGTTTTGCCATACCACGTGTCAATATCTAGTTAAAGCGCTCAATTACACCCTAATTTATTTCAAATTTATTCCTCGCATAGTTGAGCCATAAGTTGGTTTTGAATTCCAGCCTTTGTCCGTTTGCAAGATCTGACAGTATCCAATTGATTAAAACAATTTTGGAATTTATTCACCACTTCTTCAATTAAATTGTAAGTCTTACCAGAAGCAGTTTTATTTTTTAAAGATTTGCAGACAAACAAATTTGCTGTAGATGTCAATAATTGTCAGTATCCAATTACATCCATCGTCAAACTCTTTATATCTTTAACATTTATAAGATCCGCCTGGAATTTTCATTGGGTTTTCTGCAGTACATGGTAATTAGAATCCGACAACTAGGTATACGATATAGGGATACTTGAGATTATGTAATTAATTGCGTAATATATTATGCAATTTGGGCGTTCCCTAGATCAGGGGTCGGCAAATACTTGGAGAAGAAGAGCCATTTTGAACATTTTTGGAAATTTCGAAAAATTGAAGAGCCACCTTTACCACTTGTCAAAAATTTTATGCATGAAAATTAAATATACATTAATTAAAAAATAATTAAGAATTCATTTTAAAAAATTAAATTAATTAGACATTAATGAAATGTGATTCCTCATTTCTTTGGAGAGTTGGTTAATGTCTGGGTCGTAAGTCGTTAATTTTAATCTGAGGTTTGATTCTAGATTTTTTACTCGTAAGATAAAAAAATAAAAAATTTCTTTAGAATTAGAATTGATTATCGGAAAAAATAGAAAAGAAAAAACCAAATTAAAAAGAATTATTTTTTCTAGAAAAATTTATGTAACATTACGAATTTTGGATATTTGTTTGATAAGAATTATCGTATTTTTCTAAAAATATATTAGAAGATTTTTAAAACCATCGGAAAACAGAAATGAAATCTTTTATTGGATTCTTCCATGTCAGAAAAAAGTAACCAAATCATATTCATAGTCATTTTTATTAAATTTGTTATCCTTTTCGTCTGTATCGCTGTTTTTCTTATTTTTGAATGCTCCGTTTCTCATTTGATTTAGCTAATATAATTTTAGAAACAATATTTTATATTTAAAATCGGAATAATGTAATAAAATAACTAATTTATTAATATTTTATCAAACAATAGAAACACCAGGCTAATCGGAATTGGTATTCTGTTTAATTCTACTTTTTTGTTATCTAGAATTTTTGAGGTTCTCTAATTTTACTTCTTCATTTAAAAAAGTTTGACTTCTTGCATACAAGAATAATATATTACTCTTGATATAATGAAGTTAGTAATCTTTATGACCAATTCATCACTTCTAAAATTTCTTTCGGAAACGTTTGCGCAGATAGTGCTTCTTTCTGGATAATACAATGTAGAGTAATCACTTCATGATCAATTCTCCTTTTAATTAAAGTTATAAATCCTTTCTCGATCCCAACATGCTTGCAGGCTTTAGCACGGGTTTGACCCTTTAGAGGCAATAATGCCAAAAGTTCTTGCCTCAGGAAACCTCGAGACACATAACGAACAAAGAAGAAACACCTAAGTATGACATGAACAATGATACTTGTGCAATGTCATTTATATCACATGATTCATCTATTGCTATTGAAATTGAATTAGACAATTTCATGTCAGAAACTTGTTGAACAGATACATTCGAAGACATCTTTAAAGTCCTGTCGGCTACTATTTTCGCAGATAAAGATATATTCATTATCTTATTCACGATTTCTACCTTATTTGAAAAATCGTGTGAAAAAGTTCTTCAGAGGTTTTAATGAAACATGCCTTTATAAATTCGCCATCGGTAAATGGTTTTCCCCTTTTTGCGATCTTGTGGCTTATTAAAAAACTGGCAATATTTGCAGTCCTGGCATTGTGATACCAATATTTAAAAGCGGAATTCTCGATCAGATTATTCTTTGCAAGTTCTTCTACAGCTTTCTTTCGAGAATCACCAATTGGATATTTTTTTGCGAAATTTGAGTGTTTTGTGTTAAAGTGTCTCTCTAAATTCGACTTTTTATTTTGATTCAAAGTTTCCTGACAAATGAGACATTTCGGTAGTGTTCTGAATTAGTCGTGAATGCAAAAGTTTCAGTCCATTTTTTTACATTCAAAGTCAATTAATATATTTCAAATCAAAAGAGAAATAGTCATTGGCGAATAGCCAGAGTATTGCCTCTGACTATAGATATTCTTTTGATTAAATACCGGTGCTCACACGGGTCGCCGGTAACCCTTTTGATTAATGAGGCAATGCGCTGGAGTAGGGTCCGAGTAGAAGGCCCCTGTATTCCTGACGTCTCAACAGCCAGGGGGACAAACACTCTCCCATTCCAATTCCAGCGTATTTCATTTGATTGAAAATGTCGCGCATTATCGATTTTTTATTACTTTTTTTTATTGCTAGGCATATATCGATGTGCCACAAAAAATTAATGTTAAACGTGCAAAGATTTTTTGTTATCAACAAAACAAAAAAAATAGTTAAAAATTGAATCATTTATAAAAAAAAAATAATTAAAAATTAAAAGAGCCTACCGTAAAAGTTAAAGAGCCTTCAAAGGCTCGCGAGCCTGCTTTTGCCGACCCCTGCCCTAGATGTAACGATATAGGGGACTTGAGAGATTATGTAATTAATTGCGTAATATATTATGCAATTTAGGCGTTCCCTAGATGTGACTATATAGGGGTACTTGAGATTATGTAATTAATTGCGCAATATATTTTGTAATTTAGGCGTTTCCTGAATGTGACGATATAGGGGTACTTGAGATTATGTAATTAATTGCGTAGTAACGATATACGGGTACTTGAAATTATGTACTTGAGATTATGTAATTAATTGCATAGTATATTATGCAATTTGGGCGCTTTCTAGATTTGACGATATAGGGGTACTTGAGATTATGTAATTAATTGCGTAATATATTATGCAATTTGGGCGTTCCTAGATGTAATGATATACGGGTACTTGAAATTGGTGTCTTGAGATTATGTAATTATTAATGCGTAATATATTAGCAATTTGGGCGTTCCCTAGATTGTACGATAGAGGGGGTACTTGAGAGTAATTAATTGTGTAATATATTATGCACTTTAGGCTTTCCTAGATGACGATATAGGTGTACTTGAGATTATGTAATTAATTGCGTATATATTATGCAATTTGGGCGTTCCCTAGTTGTGACGATATACGGGTACTTTACATTATGTAATTAATGCGTAATATATATGCAATTTGGGCGTCCCTAGATTTGACGATATACGGGTACTTGAAATTATGTACTTGAGATTATGTAATTAATTGCATAGTATATTATGCAATTTAGGCGTTCTCTAGATGTGACGATATAGGGGTACCTGAGATTATGTAATTAATTGGGTAATATATTTTGTAATTTAGGCGTTTCCTGAATGTGACGATATAGGTGTACTTGAGATTATGTAATTAATTGCGTAGTATATTATGCACTTTAGGCGTTCCCTAGTTGTGACGATATACGGGTACTTGAGATTATGTAATTAATTGCGTAATATATGCAATTTGGGCGCTCCCTAGATTGACGAATTACGGGTACTTGAAATTATGTACTTGAGATTATGTAATTAATTGCATAGTATATTATGCAATTTAGGCGTTCTCTAGATGTGACGATATAGGGGTACCTGAGATTATGTAATTAATTGGGTAATATATTTTGTAATTAGGCGTTTCCTGAATGTGACGATATAGGTGTACTTGAGATTATGTAATTAATTGTGCGTAGTATATTATGCACTTTAGGCGTTCCCTAGTTGTGACGATATACGGGTACTTGAGATTATGTAATTAATGCGTAATTTATTATGGTTTGGGCGTTCCCTAGATGTGACGATATACGGGTACTTTACATTATGTAATTAATTGCGTAATATATTATGCAATTTGGGCGCTTTCTAGATTTGACGATATAGGGGTACTTGAGATTATGTAATTAATTGCATAGTGTATATTATGCAATTTAGGCGTTCCCTAGATGTTGACTATAAGGGATACTTGAGATTATGTAATAATTGTGTAATATATTATGCACTTTAGGCTTTCCCTAGATATGACGATATACGGTTACTTGAGATTATGTAAATAGTGTCGTAATATATTATGCAATTTGGGCGTTTTCTAAATGTGACGATATAGGGGTACTTGATATTATTTAATTAATTGCGTAATTTATTATGCAATTTTGGCGTTCCCTAGTTGTGACGATATACGGGTACTTGAGATTATGTAATTAATTGCGTAATATATTATGCAATTTGGGCGTTCCCTAGATGTAACGATATACGGGTACTTGAAATTATGTACTTGAGATTATGTAATTAATTGCATAGTATATTATGCAATTTGGGCGCTTTCTAGATTTGACGATATAGGGGTACTTGAGATTATGTAATTAATTGCGTAATATATTTTGTAATTTAGGCGTTTCCTGGATGTGACGATATAGGGGTACTTAGATTATGTAATTAATTGCGTAATTTATTATGCAATTTGGGCGTTCCCTAGATGTAACGATATACGGGTACTTGAAATTATGTACTTGAAATTATGTAATTAATTGCATAGTGTATTATGCACTTTAGGCGTTCCCTAGATGTGACGATATAGGGGTACTTGAGATTATGTAATTAATTGCGTAATATATTATGCAATTTGGGCGTTCCCTAGATGTAACGATATACGGGTACTTGAAATTATGTACTTGAGATTATGTAATTAATTGCATAGTGTATTATGCAATTTAGGCGTTCCCTAGATGTGACTATATAGGGGTACTTGAGATTATGTAATTAATTGCGCAATATATTTTGTAATTTAGGCGTTTCCTGAATGTGGGGACGAATAGGGTTACTGAGAGATTATGTAATTAATTGCGTAGTAACGATATACGGGTACTTGAAATTATGTACTTGAGATTATGTAATTAATTGCATAGTATATTATGCAATTTGGGCGCTTTCTAGATTTGACGATATAGGGGTACTTGAGATTATGTAATTAATTGCGTAATATATTTTGTAATTTAGGCGTTTCCTGGATGTGACGATATAGGGGTACTTGAGATTATGTAATTAATTGCGTAATATATTATGCTATTTGGACGTTCCCTAGATGTGACGATATCGGGGTACCTGAGATTATGTAAATAGTGTCGTATATATTATGCAATTTGGGCGTTTCTAAATGTGACGATATAGGGGTACTTGAATTATTTAATTAATTGCGTAATTATTATGCAATTTGGCGTTCCCTAGTTGTGACGATATAACGGGTACTGAGATTATGAATTATTGCGTTATTTATTATGCAATTTGGGCGTTCCCTAGATGTGACGATATAGGAATACTTGAGATGATGTAATTAATTCGTAATATATTATGCAATTTAGGCGTTCCCTAGATGTGACGATATACGGGTACTTAGATTATGTAATTAATTGGTACGTAATATATTATGAATTTGGGCGTTCCCAGATAGACGATATACGGGGACTTGAGATTATTGTAAATAGTGTCGTAATATATTATGCAATTGGGCGTCCCTAGATGTGACAATATACGGGACTTTACAATATTAATTAATTGCGTAATATATTATGCAATTTGGGCGCTCCCTAGATGACGATACGATATAGGGGATACTTGAGATTATGTAATAATTGTAATAATATTGCAATTTGGACGTTCCCTAGATGTGACGATATACGGTACTTGAAATTTGTACTTAAAATTATGTAATTAATTGCATAGTGTATTATGCACTTTAGGCGTTCCCTAGATTGTGACGATATAGGGGTACTGAGATTATGTAATTAATTGCGTATATTATTATGCAATTTGGGCGTTCCCTAGATGTGTAACGATATACGGGTACTTGAAATTATGTACTGAAATTATTAATTAATTGATAGTGTATTATGCAATTGGCGTTCCCTAGATGTGACTATATCGGGGTACTTGAGATTATGTAATTAATTGCGCAATATATTTTTTAATTTAGCGTTTCTGAATGTGACGATATAGGGGTACTTGAGATTATGATTAATGCGTAGTAACGATATACGGGTACTGTGAAATTATTTGTACTTGAGATTATGTAATTAATTGCATAGTATATTATGCAATTTGGGCGCTTTCTAGATTTGACGATATAGGGGTACTTGAGATTATGTAATTAATTGCGTAATATATTTTGTAATTTAGGCGTTTCCTGGATGTGACGATATAGGGGTACTTGAGATTATGTAATTAATTGCGTAATATATTATGCTATTTGGACGTTCCCTAGATGTGACGATATCGGGGTACCTGAGATTATGTAAATAGTGTCGTAATATATTATGCAATTTGGGCGTTTTCTAAATGTGACGATATAGGGGTACTTGATATTATTTAATTAATTGCGTAATTTATTATGCAATTTTGGCGTTCCCTAGTTGTGACGATATACGGGTACTTGAGATTATGTAATTAATTGCGTTATTTATTATGCAATTTGGGCGTTCCCTAGATGTGACGATATAGGAATACTTGAGATGATGTAATTAATTTCGTAATATATTATGCAATTTAGGCGTTCCCTAGATGTGACGATATACGGGTACTTGAGATTATTTAATTAATTGCGGAATATATTATGCAATTTGGGCGTTCCCTAAATGTGACGATATACGGTTACTTGAGATTATTTAATTAATTTCGTAATATATTATGCAATTTGGGCGATTTCTAGATGTGACGATATACGGGTACTTGAGATTATGTAATTAATTGCGTAATATATTATGCAATTTGGGCGTTCCCTAGATATGACGATATCGGGGTACCTGAGATTATGTAAATAGTGTCGTAATATATTATGCAATTTGGGCGTTCCCTAGATGTGACAATATACGGGTACTTTACATTATGTAATTAATTGCGTAATATATTATGCAATTTGGGCGCTCCCTAGAATTGACGATATAGGGATACTTGAGATTATGTAATTAATTGCGTAATATATTATGCTATTTGGACGTTCCCTAGATGTGACGATATACGGGTACTTGAGATTATGTAATTAATTGCGTAATATATTATGCAATTTGGGCGTTCCCTAGATATGACGATATCGGGGTACCTGAGATTATGTAAATAGTGTCGTAATATATTATGCAATTTGGGCGTTTTCTAAATGTGACGATATAGGGGTACTTGAGATTATTTAATTAAATGCGTAATATATTATGCACTTTAGGCGTTCCCTAGATGTGACGATATACGGGTATTTGAGATTATGTAATTAATTTCGTAATATATTATGCAATTTGGGCGTTCCCTAGATGTGACAATATTCGGGTACTTGATATTATGTACTTGAGCTATGTAATTAATTGCGTAATATATTATGTCACGAGCCTAGGTTGTTACCGAGCCTAGGTCGTTACACTTATGGACTTAGAAAAAAATTCAAAAAAATATTTGAATTCAATTTCAAAATCGACTTTGTCAAAATAAATATTATAAAATGACAATACTTAAAATGGAATTGGATGCCAATATTTTCGATTATAAAAATTTAAAATTAATGCCAACTAGTCTGTGCTTTAAAATCGATTTCCTAACTAAAAATACTATTTTGATTTATGAATTGCTATTTGTTCAAATAAGAAAAATTCAAAAATCAAAATGTTCAAATAAAAAAAATACGCAGAAAATGTATTTTATTCGAAAAAATTTTGTCTATTTGAATGTTCGGCTATAAATGTTTCTCTGCTAATTAGGATTTAAATTTTTTTATTAACAAAACAATCAAGACAAAATTATGTTATTTAAATTTTTTAATTCTTTTCATAAGCGTCTTCTTAGTAGTTCCTTCGTCCATTTCAACTCTGACCACCATATTATGCGGGAGGATTTCACTTATTGTACAAACTTCTCCGTATGGACTTTCGAATTTCTTGAGTGCAAGTGAAGGATGGTACATAGTCCTTCTGAATCCTTATCTACAATTTAGAATAATTGAGTTTACCTTATCTCCAATTTTAAATGAATGTTTTGACTGATGAACACGCAATCGATACTCATCCATATCTCTTACAAAAGAACGCGACATAAGTAACACAGAAGAAACACCCCTTTATATATTTATTACAATTACAGATGTATGGTTATCCGGATATTTTTGTTTTAATATTTAATAGATTAATTTTAAATATTAAGAATAATTTTATTAGGATTAGGGATAAATTAATTTTTAATCTTTATAGAAAAATAAGCGAAATGTCACGACCTAGGCTCGGTAACAACCTAGGCTCGTGACATATGTCATTTTACAAGGAGATAGCATGTCGTCAAATCTAGAAAGCGCCCAAATTGCATAATATACTATGCAATTAATTACATAATTTCAAGTACATAATTTCAAGTACCCGTATATCGTTACATCTAGGGAACGCCCAAATTGCATAATATATTACGCAATTAATTACATAATCTCAAGTACCCGTATATCGTCACAACTAGGGAACGCCAAAATTGCATAATAAATTACGCCAGACTTCGGATGCGGACGGGTCGTCGGATTAGTTTAGTTAACTGTTTTATCTTGGGTGTTTTTTTGTTGTTAATAAAGTTTATAATATACGATATATTTATGAAATAAGAGGATATATTGATGAAATTATACGATATATTTATGGAATAAGAGGATATATTTATGGAATAAGACGATTTATTTATGAAATTAGAGGATATATTCTTTGAGGAAAAAGGATCAAATTGCAGTCATTGTAAATCTGCCAAAAAACAGTCGATCATTTGGCAACGAGATGCAGTAGAATGTTAAATAGTGATTATATACGCCGTCACAATAAGGTGGTGAAATGTCTTCATTTAAACCTGTGTCGTAAATATGGAATCACATGTTCAAAGAAACTGAAGACTCACTCAGTCCAATCAATAGTAACAACTGAGAATGTTGAGATTAAAGTCGATACGACGCTGATGACAGACATCAAAGTACAACATAACAAGCCGGACATATTTGTTTTCGATAAAAGGACAAGGGAGATTACTTTAGTAGAGGTCGGAATCACTTCTCAGGAGATGCTGAAGGTGGTTGAGATTGAAAAACTTCATAAATACGACCTCCTCGCAGGAGAGTTGTCCCAAATATACAAAGCGAAAGTTAAAATTGTCCCTATTGTTATGACTTGGGAGGGAATTGTGAGTAAATTCTACAAATCATATATGGATTTTTTGGGTGTGGATATTATTCCGAGGGCATATATTCAATCTTGAAAGCATGTTAGTGGAACACCGACATGGGATGAACTTTCAAGAGAGTGACGTTAGTGAAGTCATTCATTTTCTACAACGAAAATCTCTACGACAATTTGAGGACGACGGAATCGTGCCCATGGAACAACAATCCTGGAGTGAGGATCAGATTGGGGATGGTCGACAAGAGATTGCAGGTAGAGAGCTAAGGAATGGCTCAAAAAGAAAAAGAATGAATTAATACGTCAAATCTATATCGTTGTCACAGATTGATAAATTTGTATCGTTATTCAATATTTATGAAATTAGAGGATATATTAATGAAATACCCTGTAAATAATGGTAGAAGCGTCCGACAAGCGGACAAATTTTAGGCAAAGGGATGGACCTCAGTAGATCGCCACTATACGTTGCTTTCGTCACTACAGTTCTAATGCCAGTATATGTCGTTTGCATATAATTTAGCACAAAGCTCGGTGAAAATGCAAGTCAACCTGGTGTAACAACAGTTTTTAGTGTTATCAACGACACCAAGCCAGTAGCAGCATAAAAGCATAAATTTGCTATACAAGAGTTTCGAACAATATCGTTGCAGCCAGTCAAGATTCTAACTTAGAGGCGTTCAGTTATTATCTTTCAGACGATAGCTTCGCACCACTGACTTTTCAGTCAAGTGCATGAACCAAATGTCTGACTCTGCAGTTCCATACATAATTTGCAGAATTACTGTGGCAACGACACTCAATCAGTAGGGTAAAACTAACCTATCTCACGATAGTCTAACTCAGCTCACGTTCCCTGTAGTGGGTGAACAATCCTACACTTTGCGATTTATGCTTCGCAAATGATTAGAAAGAGCCAACATCGAAGGATCAAAAAGCACGTCGCTATGTACGCTTGGGTGCCACAAGCCAATTATCCCTGTGGTAACTTTTCTGTCACCTTTAACTTAAAGCTTATAAAAATAAAAGGATCGATAGGCCACGCTTTCGCGCCTTGCATACGTACTGAACATCCAAATAAGGCGAGCTTTTACCATTTCGCGCTATGGTAGCTTTCTGTTCCACTGAGCTCACCTTGGACATCTGCGTTATTGTTTAGCAGATGTACCGCCCCAGCCAAACTCCCAATGACACTGTTTCAGATCCGATCGACCCCGAACGGGCTTTACACTGCAAACTTTCCCATTAAGGAAGCACGGTATTACTGAATTAGTAGGAAGACGACTGAGGAAGTTGTCTTACATTTTCGCTGCGGAACAGCTCCCACCTATTACTATATCCCCAATGTTCCTCCTACAATGCCAATCTAGAGTCCAAGCTCAACAGGGTCTTCTTTCCCCGCTGATTGTCACGGGCCCGTTACCCCGTCTGTGGTTTCGCTAGAGTGCTGATAGGGACAGTGGGAATCTCGTTAATCCATTCACGCGCGTCATCAATTAAATTACGAGGCATTTGGCTACCTTAAGAGAGTCATAGTTACTCCTGCCGTTTACTCTTGCTTAAGTGAATCTCTTCACGCTGACATTCAGGGCACTGGGCAGAAATCACACTGCGTCAAAACCGTTTACGGCTATTGCACTGCTTTGTTGTTATTACACAGTCAGATTCCCCTTCTCCGTGCCAGTTCTACTTTGGTTGTTCACTGTCCTACTACTCAATGCTCAACTACCACTTACGCAGCAATCAAACAAACAGCAGTAAAGACTCAACCCATAGAGCCAATCCTTCTACCGAAGGTACAGATCTAGTTTGCCGACTTCCCTTACCAGCGTTTATCTATTGACCAGAGGCTGCTAATCTTGGAGATCTGCTGCGGTTATTGGTACGGCCCAAGTGACTGTTAAACTGTAACAGGCGTTTTATGAAACGTCAGGTGTACACTGGACACAGCAAAAACTGCAATGCTCTGCGGATATGATCGTAATGATCAACAACTTCTCTTTCGCTGGCTAAACCATTTTAAGAGAAACCGACCCTTTAGAAGAAAAGATAACTCTTCCCAGAACACCTGCCGTCCTAGACTGTTACAACAGCGTCGCCGCATAAACAGCCTTCTTAGGTTCGGGAATATTAACCCCATTCTCTTTTGCACACATTTCAAATGACTTGACAACGTACTTAGGACCGACTAACTCATGTACAACTCATGTTCACATGAAACCCTTCTCAACATAGGCCCTCAAAGTTCTTATTTGAGTAATTGCTACTACCACCAAGATCTGCACTAGTGAACAGCTCTACCAGCATTCACATGCTTGGCTTCCATGCTACCGCCACGTCTCTCCTACTCATCGTAGCCTATCTTTTCTCACTAGCCAAAGCCAGTCAAACTGCTACAACGGCCTAGTATATAGGTCAAACGCTACAGCGCCATTCATTTTCAAGGCAAGTTAATTCGATAGGTGAGTTATTACTAGGGCAATTTTTTGCCTAAAATGCCTTTTTGCACCAAAAGGTCTATTTATTTAAATAATTAATTTAAGCTATAATTTAATTAAAATAGATTTATCTACAACGAGTTATAAATGCCTTAAATGCTTAAAAAATTGTTAAGGTCCTAAAAATAAAAAATTTTTTTAAGGTCCTAAAATTTTTTTAAGGTCTTAAAATTTTTAAAATAAATTATTTTTAAATGTTACAAAAAATATTTTAAAAATAACAAATTAGGCACGCTATAAATTACTTTTTTGTGTTCAAATGCCACGTGTACGTTCTACAATAAAGTCTAAAGCTCTAAAAGCCTATGAAACTTACGTAAAAGAATTCACAGTGATTAAAGGCAGTCTATATTGTAAAATATGTATGATCTACGTCAATGCATCAAAAAAAATTATATTGATCAGCATAGACAATCTACAAAACATCTAAAGCTTTTGAGTAATTTAAAATTATTTTTTTTAGATAACAATGAAGGATTCCAACAATCCTTAGATTCCCTATTCAACGGTCAAACCGAACGGAAGACTTTCAGAGTATGCCGATGGAAGTTGCCAAAGCCTTTTCTGAAGCAAACATTCCTCTTCATAAGCTCAATAATCCAGCTTAAAGGGATTGTTTGAAAAATTGAATATTTCGCTTCCTTCCCATCAGCCTGTCGCAATTGTATTCCTGCAATCAGTGAACAAAAATTATCCAAGTATAAAAGTGATCTAAGGTTAACAAATGATTAATTTTTAGATCTCAAAAGATTTTATGGTTGTTGACGAGGGTGACGTAAATGGACAGAAGTTTGTAGTTGTTCTCATTGGGAATATCGCTTATCCAGAGAAGACCTATTTAATTTCGTGTGAACCTTTATATGAATCTGTAACTGCTAACACAATTCTTCAGATTATCGATGAAGAGATTAAAAAATTCGAGATTATACGCAATAATTTTCTTCTTTTTCTTTCTGATGCAGCCCCGTATATGATTTTGGGTAGTTTGTTGAATTATTTTTAGCCGGAAAAACATTGAAAATGCTTTATCCTAGGATGTTCCATGTAACATGTGTTGCACATTTGTTACATAATTGCTGTCTCAGAGTAAAGGCGTATTATTCGGACGTTGATAATCTTATTGCGACTATAAAGACATCAATAGTGAAAAACAAAACTAGAAAAAAAATGTTTTCTACAATTGGTTATCCGCCCGACGTCATCATAACTAGATGGGGTAGTTGGCTGCAAGCAGCATACTATTATGCAAATAATTTTGTATCAATTGCTGAAATTGTGGAGAATTTCAAAGACGACGGAATATTAGTTAAAAAAGTAAAACAAGCAATTGAATCGCCAACCTTAAGAAAAAGTCTAATGGAAATAAATGAAAATTATCAGATACTTAATCAAATATTGAAAAAATGGAATCCACAAGTTATACAATAATGATGCACATTCAATCTTTGTTTGTTAAAATTTCCGTCTGATAATGCAGAAATAAATGAATACATACAAAAAGATTACACAAAATGACATAGAATCAATTATAGAAATGGAGAAAAGTAATATCTCCCCTGAAGAATATGGACTAATAAGAAAATGTCAGTGTACATCATCAACCGTTGAAAGAGCATTTTCTATGCTTAAAAAATTAATTACTAAAGATAGAGGTTTCAATGCGGAAAATGTCAAAAATTATTTAATACCTTACTATAACAAATAATTTTTTACGACTTTTTGATTTAATACCTTTTAAAATGTGCCTAAAAATGTAGAATAAAGTCCTAAAATTAAAATAAAGTCCTAAAATGCCTATTTTTAAGGTCCTAAAAATAAATTTTAAGTGCCTGAAAAAAATTGCCCTAGTTATTACACACTCCTTAGAGGATTCCGACTTCTATAGTCACCTTCCAGTTGTCATAATCAACTGACATCTTTCATGGTATCCTGTGTGCGTCTAGTCAGGCACCTTAACTAGACTTTTGGTTCATCCCACAGCGCCAGTCATGATTATCATAATTGGTCCACTTGGTACTCTAATTCTATATGTGCCTTTAATCAAGTGAGCCACATATCTCACGTTTTTAAAGTTTAAGAATAGTATGCACCCAATCTGAGCACAGATCTCTAATCATTCGCTTTAACATATAAAACTTTTTACGAACACCAGCTATCCTGAGAGAATTTCGGAGAGAACCAGCTACTAGATGGCTCGATTAGTATTTCGCCCCTATACCCATACCCAGCTTCGACAATCGATTTGCACGTCAGAACCGCGATAACCTTTACCAGTGTTTCCACTGCTTCATTTTAACCAGGTATAGTTCGCCATCTTTCGGGTCTTAACGCATTAGCTAACACTTCCCTAATAAACCGTAGTTACAATTAGGGGCGTATGTTGCAGGTTTAACACCGTCACATCCAGTTACTTTCATTACGCCGCATGGAATAACTCCATTAGACTTGCTAATACGGTAATCTCCTTGGTCCGTGTTTCAAGACGGGTCGGATAAAACACCAACAAGCTGCAAGAATCATTACCCTAACAATAAAGTATACACAGCCATCAAAAGGGCACATCCAAACTAGCAACCAGTTAGAACACTCATTACAGCTGCTTTGCGTCCCAACTGTAACGCAAAGCGTTAAGGCTCTATCTGCTTCCTTCTAAACGGTTTCACGCACTTTTAACCCTTTTCTCAAAGTTCTTTTCAATTTTCCTTCACGGTACTTGTTCGCTATCGAACTCGTGCATTTTTTAGTCTTAGGTGAAGCTTTCCACCCACTTTAGCTTGCACTCACAAGCAACCCGACTCTAACGATGCTTGCAGGAAAACGTACACAGTTACTACAGGCCTTTCACTTTCTCTGGGAAGTCCAGTTCGATAGAACTTGGTATCGTATACATTTCCGATTCCGAGGGAGGCTAGTTTCATTCTGGGGTCAATTCTCGTTATCGTTCGCCTGCCCGCGAGGCAATGAGTACTTCTGGCACGACAAAGTAGAAAAAAGGGGGTCTCTTACCTTCTTTCCGGTCTTAGCGTGGCGTTATGGGGTCCACCATGTCAGTTAAAACTTCTAATCGGACATGGAAACGCTCAGAAGGCACTTAATGCCTACCGAAAAAGGACTTCTAGAACTCTGACCGTGGGACATCGTCGTCTCAGTCCGATCACGTGGACAGGATCGAACCTTTCAGAAAGATCTCCCTCGCTTGAATCGGGGACTCGCGGGGATTATAATTAACTGGCTTACCTGGTCTCTTGGTCATTAATAAATAAATCTTAATAATAAAATGGTATGGTGTGTGTCTGTCTGTCTGTCTGTCGTTCTGTCTGTCTGTCTGTGTGTGCACACCAACTTCAAATTGGCAATACGATGTCCTCGACTTACATGATGAGGTCCTTAAAACCTTCCCCCCAAAAAAGAATAGAATAGAGAATAGAATAGTGTTTATTGAGCGAAAAGAAAAAGAAAAACAAGGAAGAAAAACATCGGCGGGGAGATAAAAACAAGGCACCGAAGTGTCTCTTTCCATGCGTATCCCCAATACTAGTCATGTTTGACGACAATTCTCCAAGACCATCCGGATCGTGGGCACAGAGGATTCTTGTGAGTCTTTTAGCCTTCCGTAAAGTTGTACTCCGTAAGCCAATTTCATAGCGAAACGTCTTGTCTTTTCCAACTGTTCGATCAGGTAGTCACTCTCCTCCGTACCGTACCAGCCCTCGTAGCCATATGTGAGGACTGGCTGCACACATGTTTTGTATACGTAGATGTACGTTTCCGGATCCAGATGGAACCTGGTTAAGCTTTTGAGGATCCTCACACTCCTCTTTCTCTGATTTGCTATATGCTCTACGTACGAGCCACGACAGTTAATGGTTGCTCCCAGGTAAGAAAGATTTTTTCTTTTCGAGAGATCCATCACATAGCTACTCATCGCATATGCACAAGACTCCGCATAGCGACTCCCTCTCCGCAACCATGAAATGGTGCTCTTCTCCGGTGCTAGGGTCAAACCCTTCTCTATAGTCCACATCTTTAGCGTTGCAATGTATGATTTCAGTCGTCTCCAAGACTGCGATATCCTTTTCGAGGTATCCATGACCAGGATATCGTCAGCATAGATAACGAGCTTGCCAGTACGTGTCGACGGCAGAGGAATGTCCGCCAAAAAAATTAAAAAAAATTTTCTGCATTTTGGTCAAAATGAACAACTACGATGTCCTCGACTTACATGATGAGGTCCTTAAAACCTTCCCCCCAAAAAAATTAAAAAAAATTTTCTGCATTTTGGTTAAAATGAACAACTACGATGTCCTCGACTTACATGATGAGGTCCTTAAAACCTTCCCCCCAAAAAAGAATAGAATAGAATAGAATAGTGTTTATTGAGCGAAAAGAAAAAGAAAAACAAGGAAGAAAAACATCGGCGGGGAGATAAAAACAAGGCACCGAAGTGTCTCTTTCCATGCGTATCCCCAATACTAGTCATGTTTGACGACAATTCTCCAAGACCATCCGGATCGTGGGCACAGAGGATTCTTGTGAGTCTTTTAGCCTTCCGTCAAGTTGTACTCCGTAAGCCAATTTCATAGCGAAACGTCTTGTCTTTTCCAACTGTTCGATCAGGTAGTCACTCTCCTCCGTACCGTACCAGCCCTCGTAGCCATATGTGAGGACTGGCTGCACACATGTTTTGTATACGTAGATGTACGTTTCCGGATCCAGATGGAACCTGGTTAAGCTTTTGAGGATCCTCACACTCCTCTTTCTCTGATTTGCTATATGCTCTACGTACGAGCCACGACAGTTAATGGTTGCTCCCAGGTAAGAAAGATTTTTTCTTTTCGAGAGATCCATCACATAGCTACTCATCGCATATGCACAAGACTCCGCATAGCGACTCCCTCTCCGCAACCATGAAATGGTGCTCTTCTCCGGTGCTAGGGTCAAACCCTTCTCTATAGTCCACATCTTTAGCGTTGCAATGTATGATTTCAGTCGTCTCCAAGACTGCGATATCCTTTTCGAGGTATCCATGACCAGGATATCGTCAGCATAGATAACGAGCTTGCCAGTACGTGTCGACGGCAGAGGAATGTCCGCCAAAAAAATTAAAAAAAATTTTTCTGCATTTTGGTCAAAATGAACAACTACGATGTCCTCGACTTACATGATGAGGTCCTTAAAACCTTCCCCCCAAAAAAATTAAAAAAAATTTTTCTGCATTTTGGTCAAAATGAACAACTACGATGTCCTCGACTTACATGATGAGGTCCTTAAAACCTTCCCCCCAAAAAAATTAAAAAAAAATTTTCTGCATTTTGGTTAAAATGAACAACTACGATGTCCTCGACTTACATGATGAGGTCCTTAAAACCTTCCCCCCAAAAAAATTAAAAAAAATTTTCTGCATTTTGGTTAAAATGAACAACTACGATGTCCTCGACTTACATGATGAGGTCCTTAAAACCTTCCCTCCAAAAAAAAATTAAAAAAAATTTTCTGCATTTTGGTTAAAATGAACAACTACGATGTCCTCGACTTACATGATGAGGTCCTTAAAACCTTCCCCCTAAAAAAAAATTAAAAAAAATTTTCTGCATTTTGGTTAAAATGAACAACGCGAATGTCCTCGACATTCATGATGAGGTCCATTAAAACCTTCCAGGCAAAAATCTCACGTATTAAGAATATCCTGATGAAAACGACAGCGAAAATATTAACAATGATGAACTCCCAATTATTCGCGATAAAGAAATTCAATTCATCCTATGTTTTTCTCTTTAAAATTAAATGCATATATCATTATCGACCATGAATCAAAATTAAAGCTATTATCATATTTGACTTTGACAGAATGTGCAATCACAGTGCAATCGATGTTTGTCGTCCGTCCTTGGCATATATGAATAAATTTTCTCTTCTGCCTACCCTCGAGCATCCCACATACAGCTGTCCATGTGAAAAGCACTCACTCTCTAAAAATAACCCAACTACCTTTAATGACTGTCCCTGGGCCTTGTTTATTGTCATTGCAAAACTCATCCTCAAAGGAAATTGCAGCCTTTTAAATCTAAATGGTAATTCATCAGAAATTATCGGAATTCGTGGAATATAAACATCCTCACCTCTATACTTACCTGTTAATATCGTCGCCTCTATTACGTTAGCCATCAAATTTTTGATAACTAACCTCGTTCCGTTGCATAATTTAGGTGGCGCAAGATTTCGTAATAAAACCACTGGAACGCCTATCTTTAACTTTAAAAGATGATTCGACATTCCAGAGGGATCTAAGGAGTTTAAAAATTCAATCCGGTTGAATTTTTAGAAAATAACAAAAAAATAAAAAAAAACAAATAAAAATAAATAATTTAAAAACGTCGCCTTGGATCTAAGCTCGTGGTTGCCACGAAAGATCCCAACGAGTCGATCAGACTCTTTCAAAGGATCTCATTGGCCATCATGCGCGGGAATTGCCAGTCGATTCGCTGCGCATTTTAACTCTTTTCGTTTATTAACAATAAGTTTGTCATTTAAAAAAAAAAAAATTTAAAAACAAAAAAATAAAAAAAACAAAAAAAAACTTTAAAAATTTGTAAAATAGTATAAACAAAAAAAATCTCTGCCGCCACGGCAACAACGTGTCTAATTTTTTTAACAGCCAATTAAGATAATGCTTAAGAGCCTTTATAGTCCGGAGATTTAGCTTAGTGACCTTGATTAGACAAACCACTGGTGGAAATGGGGCAGGCGGAGATGCGGCAGGCAGAGTAGCAGCAGCCAAAAAAGCGACACACAAAAAAGATTTAATTAATTACTGTCGCGCGCAATGGATGAAACGCGTGCCTAAAGTGAAACGCTGTGAACCTTGAGAAAACCACAAAAAACCTCGAAAATAAAATTAACAATCCTTTGATGAAAACAGGAATAAAACCGAGAAATCAATTTTTTATTATTATCGTTTGAAAGATTAACAATTTATTTAAATAATGGTTAGCCATTTTAAAATTACCAAAAAATTAAAAATATTTTAACCTGAAAATTTACCTGTCTAAATTTTTTTAACTTATGATTTAAATACTATTTTTTCATTTCCATCTTGATCTTTTATTTTAACTCTATTATTTGAAATTAAATCTTCAACAGTAAAGATTTGTTGATGATAAAAAGATTCTAATTTTCGCTTCTTCGTCCTTTGATTTGTATCAAAATCTTTTTTCAGCAAAACATTATTCCAATTGCAATTTCTTTCAATGTTTTTGAAAAATTTCGTTCCATTCTTTCAAGATATTTGTCATTTATGATAGTTTGATTTTCATGTTCTTCAATTAATTCATCATCATTATAATAAGAAATGTTATATCCTCTTGTTCGGAAAAAATCCATAAATGGTGACATATTTATAGAAGAATGAATTGAAATATTGTACTGATATACAATTTTTTCTAACACATCCACCCATTTTTTCTGTTTGTCTGTGAGTTCTTTTTGAATCCATCTGCAAATGGTTTGATTGCAACGCTCCACTTGTCCCTGTGATTCTGGATGTCTTGGACGTCCCCTTTTATGAATTATTTTAAATTCTTCACATAATGACGTTATTTCTGAATTAACAAATTCTGTTCCGTTGTCAGACTGCAGAATTTTTGGTGGACCATAGGAAAGAAATATAGTTTTCAATGATTCCGAAACTGTAACTGCTTCTTTATTTTCTATTTTTTAGCAAAGCAAAATTTTGAATAAATATCTATGACATTCATAAGATATTTATAGGAATCATTTATATCTGCATAAAACGAAAGATCGACTAAATCAACTTGATAGCTAAAAATAAGCTATTGAATGAACCGTTCTCGAGGTTCTTTGGCTACTATGTTGACTAGTGGATATTTTCTCTTTAAGGGCTGACTTCGCTGACATTTGTGGCATGATGATATTACATCCCTAATTATGTTTCGATTGATTATGCAAAAATTATTTTTGCAATACTCTTCCATTTTATTAAATCCATAGTGATAAATTGAATGAATCCTTTCACAATGCAGTTTCATGGATTCGAAATCATTTGAGGCAATTACCAATATTTTGTTTCCATCAGATTGTTTATAATATAGCACACCTATCATTAGATTTAATAGTACCTCCAGAATTTACAAAATTTCTACATTTTTTGAGAAAACGAAATCTTTTTAGTCTTGAAAAATCTTCTGGTATTGTATTATTTATTAAAAAATCAAGAATATTCTTATACTCCTGATCATCCTTTACAATGTTGGCAAATCTCATTTCGATAATATTATCTCAAAGTGCGCAATCATCTTTAATATTGACTTGATAATTGTCAAGAGCTTAATTGAAGGTTAAATTCAAGGTCACGGCGTTTCACTTTAGGCACGCGTTTCATTTATGGCGCGTGACAATTACCTTAAGCTGACCGTTTTTTCTTCAGCTTCGTTTTTCCTCCTTCGGTTATCTATTTAAAAAATTATTTTTGAATAATAAAAAATATTAGGAAAAAAGAGGCATACAGAAAATAAATTCTATCTTTACGAAAAACTTCTTTTCTTAAGGTCGTCTTCCCTCCTTCGGTGATCTATTGAAAAAATTATTTTTGAATAATAAAAAAGTTTAGGAAAAGAGGCATACCGAAAATAAATTCTATCTTTACGAAAAACTTAACTAAATAGTTAATATTTTTACGCAAATTCTTCTGATTGCGCTGTCAATTGGTGGTAAATTGTGTTAATGATTGTGCTAATGTGGTTTCAACTATCAAAGGGGGGAGGAAAAATTTATTAGTTAAGGGAGGCAGTTAAAAACTAACTAAGTAGACCTTCGGCATCGCTGCCTTTTCAGTCTCCATCACACACACGCCTCCCTACACACGACCACAAGTTAAGACTTACCGCCTTACCTGCCATCCAGAAATAATCTTCTCTAGGACCTCAGAGAGGCCTTTGAGGGATGATTCCTGGGCGTCGGAGAGCTCAGTCCGGAATCCTAAGCCATAGGCTAGCCTTATGGCTCGTCTTCTTACTTTTTTAAGCACGTCAACATGCTTATCCCTGTCCTCATAGAGGTACCAAGCGTGGACGCCATAGGTCAAGACGGGTAACACCATGGCGTTAAACACGCGGAACCAGGCACCTCTGCTCAAGCGGAAAGCACGCAACGCACCTAATCGCTGCATTGCACGCATTTTCGTACGTGCAATGTGATCATCAAACTTACCGGACGGCTTAAAGAGCACGCCCAAATAAGTCATCCGATCAACTGCAGCGATTGCTGACCCGCTCAGCAATAACCTAGGAACAAAATTAGTGTAACCCCTCGTCCTTTTACAGACTTTAAGGACACTGCACTTGTCCGCGCACATTCTCAGACCCCTACTCCCACACCAGTTTGCAAGTCCATCCACAGCAACCTGAAGCCTACGACACGCACACTCCGGTTTCATTGAGTGATCCCAGAGGATAATGTCGTCTGCATAGATTACCATTTCAGTACGAGCATTGACTGGCATAGGCGCAGTGGCCATAAACACATTGAATAGTGTCGGACTGAGCACAGAGCCCTGAGGGACCCCGCGAAGGACTGTTGCGACTTTAGAAAAGACCCCCTGATGCCGCACGACCTGTCTGCGAGATTCAAGAAACCCCGACAGCCAGCGCCTTAGACACGGAGAAACCCCGCACGTGGCAAGGGAACTCCGGAGGCCGTCGTGCCACACCGAGTCGAAGGCCTTTTCAATGTCGAGACTAACTAAAATACCGCATTCCCTTTTCTGGAGGGCGCTCTTCATACTAGACGACACCTTGTGAAGGCAGTCCCCGCATGAGCGGCCCTCCCTGAAGCCCCATTGGAACTCAGGGAGGGCGTCTGCCACCATCAGCCCCTCCAGGAGCCTTTGGTGCATAATTCTTTCTAGGATTTTAGATATCGCGGGGAGCAAGGAAATGGGCCTATATCCCCCGGGGACATCATGTGGCTTCCCGGGTTTTCCGATAAGGATCACCTCAGCTACTTTCCACCTGGAAGGAATCATCCCAAGTCGCAAGCTCCCGTTAAATAAAACCTTTAGCGCAGTGATTAACCGCGGCGGGGCCTTCTTAAAGATGGCCATCGGGATCCGATCCAAGCCCGCCGCGGTGTTCTTACTTCGGGAGATTGCTGCCAGAATCTCCGCTTCAGTAATTTCACCTGCATCGTCCATTGATATATCCAGCTGGCAGCGCTTGTCCCACGACAATATCTGCTGGACAGTATCAAAGGACGATGTCTCTACGAACTGACTTCCGTCAGTTCCCGAGATGTCATTGAGATGGGCTGAAAGTATTTCAACCACCTCAACCGGGTCCGAAGCGAGGGTTCCATCAGAGCGTTTAAGGCGCACTGACTTAGCCCCCCTTCTCCCCGACAGGCTCTTCAACTGCTTCCAGAAGTCCGGAAAGCGAGGGTCCACCCTTCGGCAGGCCCTCTCCCACCGCGAACTTTCGAGTTCGCGGATTTCTCTTCGGATCTCCCTCTGAAGCCGGCTAATCCAGCCACGAAACCAAACACGGTTCTCCTCGTAAATGCATTTGTCCCGTAGTCTGGATAGCCGGCGCTTGAACCTAATTTTATTTAAGATCCGGTGAGGGAGCGTGGAATGTGACTGACCCTGCACTGAGTTCTGTTTGAAATTATCTCGCATGTAATCAGTCAGGGCAGCATTGATTCCATTATCAAGCGCCTCCAACTCACGTATGTTGGCGCAGGTATTCCCCACCAGAAGTGAGGGCAACCTGCTGGCCATGAAACTCTCCAGGTTAGCCCAGGAACCCACCCGGAGGTCAAAGTATCCTGGGACCCTTTGAGGAACTGGCTCACGGAGTTCGTGCAATAGAGGCAGATGGTCGCTCCCAATATCGGGCAATAAAATAGTTTTACTAACCCAATTTAGAAGACCGGGACTGACCAGAGCAAGCCCTAGCCAGTCACGTCCTCCCCTCGTGTCGACGTGGTTTGGCTCGCTCGAGGTCCGGATTTCCAGCCCGAGTTCTTCAATCAGCGTCTTCAGAGCCAAACCATGCGAGTTGGTTACCCTGAAGCCAAGATCTTGATGCTTGGCATTCAGGTCCCCAACAACCATGGCCTTCGGATGCTTTTCAAAGAACTCCCGTACGTGCCAGGAGCACGCCGTAAAGTTCTTCGAGTACATCCCTCCTAGGTAAAATGTAAGCTCACCTATGCGAATTCTCACTTGGAGGAATTCACATAGGCTACATAAACATAAACCTGAACTTTGTAGGGGAAGGTACGGCTTGTAGAAGAGGCTAGTTCCCGTGCCACATATTGACCCGTCTTTCCAGGGTATGTGACGACAGTTGTAGCCATCAACTACGTACGGACCCCCCCTTGTCTTCGTTTCGTTGACCACCAGAATGTCCGCACTCGTGGTGGCCAACATCCTCTGAACGGCGTCCCTTTTCCCTTCCAGGGAACGCGCGTTCACCGATATGATGTTGAGCATCATATTGCACATTCTGTCAAAGTCAAATATGATAATAGCTTTAATTTTGATTCATGGTCGATAATGATATATGCATTTAATTTTAAAGAGAAAAACATAGGATGAATTGAATTTCTTTATCGCGAATAATTGGGAGTTCATCATTGTTAATATTTTCGCTGTCGTTTTCATCAGGATATTCTTAATACGTGAGATTTTTGCCTGGAAGGTTTTAATGGACCTCATCATGAATGTCGAGGACATTCGCGTTGTTCATTTTAATCAAAATGCAGAAAATAATTTTTTGATTTTTTGGCGGGAGGTTTTAAGGACCTCATCATGTAAGTCGAGGACATCGTAGTTGTTCATTTTAACCAAAATGCAGAAAATATTTTTTTAATTTTTTTTGGGGGGGAAGGTTTTAAGGACCTCATCATGCAAGTCGAGGACATCGTAGTTGTTCATTTTAACCAAAATGCAGAAAATTTTTTTTTAATTTTTTTTTGGAGGGAAGGTTTTAAGGACCTCATCATGTAAGTCGAGGACATCGTAGTTGTTCATTTTAACCAAAATGCAGAAAATTTTTTTTTAATTTTTTTGGGGGGAAGGTTTTAAGGACCTCATCATGTAAGTCGAGGACATCGTAGTTGTTCATTTTAACCAAAATGCAGAAAATTTTTTTTAATTTTTTTGGGGGGAAGGTTTTAAGGACCTCATCATGTAAGTCGAGGACATCGTAGTTGTTCATTTTAACCAAAATGCAGAAAATTTTTTTTTTTATTTTTTTTGGGGGGAAGGTTTTAAGGACCTCATCATGTAAGTCGAGGACATCGTAGTTGTTCATTTTAACCAAAATGCAGAAAATTTTTTTTAATTTTTTTTGGGGGGAAGGTTTTAAGGACCTCATCATGTAAGTCGAGGACATCGTAGTTGTTCATTTTAACCAAAATGCAGAAAATTTTTTTTTAATTTTTTTTGGGGGGAAGGTTTTAAGGACCTCATCATGTAAGTCAAGGACATCGTAGTTGTTCATTTTGACCAAAATGCAGAAAAATTTTTTTTAATTTTTTTTGGGGGGAAGGTTTTAAGGACCTCATCATGTAAGTCGAGGACTTCGTATTGCCAATTTGAATTTGGTGTGCACACACAGACAGACAGACACACACCATACCATTTTATTATTAAGATAAGTAAAAAATACAAAAAGATATGACTGTCATTGACAGCATATGGGCCCTTCTTTTTAAGCGCGAATAAAACGCAATGTTGGAAAGAATTTTCCAAAAAATATTTTTATATATTGTTGTCTGGTTATCCGGAATTTGCTCAAATTTCAAAAACATAAACATCGATCGAAGACTTTTACGTCCTCCCTCCATGGGTGAACTTTGAAATTATTGACATTCTGAACAATTTTTAAGCGCAGCTCAGTATATTGCAAAGGTCAGACTTTATTTTATTTTCAGGACTGTAATTTAATTGGTTTCTTGAAGGAATATTCCGTCGATGCATATGAAGTTGGTATATACTCAAATGTTTTGCTACAATTGGGAACTAATAAAAGTTTTTGTCTTGGATATACATAGCTTGATGGCCTATCTTAATATCGAATTAATTTCCATTTTGAAAATGCAATAAACAATATTGACATTTTTTAGATCGTTATAGGATAGATGTGTGTTGTCTTCAAAAGAAAAAAGTCGTGTGATGACACAATGACGTTTACGGGAAATACTACCTAATGTTATTATCGTCGTAGTACCGACACTATCGGAACATGGCACAAGAGAAGCCATAAACATTGTTTACTGATAACGCGAACGTGCATTAAAAAAAAGAATCGCTGTGCGTCTCTCACTACTTAATTTGGACAAATATTGCTAAACCAGGGTGTTCAAAAACAACCATCTCATGTTTTTTTGATGACATTAAACTTTTTGCTGGTTGCTTATAAAGCCTAAAATTATGAGTTATTTTATAGACTGAAAATAAAACAAAAATAGTAATTAATTTATTATCTTGGGATTTTTTCTTAATGAAATTTTATCTTAAAAATATCTAATCCGTATTTCGAGTATTGAACGCACATTTTTAGACCTGTGTTTTGTAAACTTTTTTTACTGGGACCACTTTAGTTTGTTGAATTTTTTTAGGACCACATGTAACAAAAAAATTAATAACAAAAGTAACATGATTAAAAAACCGCAATATTTAGAGTTAATATGATTGGTGATTTTGCTTTTCTGAAACTACCTGGTCAATTTTTGGTACAATGTTGTTAAGTGTCATTCTTATATTGTCTTTCACTACAAGTCGGTTGTGAACTTTACTGTTCAGAATAACAAGACATGCTATTTTACACAAATAAATGGTTGGGAAGGAAATTATCACTACAAATGCATTTTTACTTAAGGTTGGATATATTAAAGAAATCTGGAATTCAAAAATCGAATGCAATTCAAAGTTAACTTATAAACTGCGAATTTCTAAATTCAACCAACTGTTCTTGGAATTCAATTTCTTGCCCATCGTAAATTAATTTATTGGTTTCCAAAATAAAAGGTGTATTATAAAGTCGCAGTTTTTAATCATAAAAATAAATTGACCTAAAAATATTTCTGGAAACCACATTAAGAAACACTCGTTTAGACCGTGGTATTTAATAATAATATTAAAACGATTGATTAGCATTTAAATAACAAAAACATCGATTTTTAGAAAACTTTGAACTTGTGTAAATAATCGCCTCACATAAATAGTATTATTAGTATGGTATTCCAGGTGTGGCAAGTACATTAAATATATTGCAGTGATAACATTTATCAGTATCATTTTGGTGAATGAAATTTATTCAATATTTTAAAACTATCTTGTAGAAACAAAAAAAATAATCTCTTTAACAAAAATTAGAGCAACTGTCCAGAACAGAAAATAAACTCAAAAGCAGGATTTGAAAATGTTGAGAACGGCATCTCTGGGCAGTAGAACATAGATTGGAAAACCTGGCAAATGGAATGTAGGAGAGCGTGTACCAAATGAGAGCAAAGTATTGCAGAATGCAGAAAAGTATGGCAAGTCCAGTTTCGCCAGTCTAGAAATAAATAACTATCACCACCACAGCCATGCCGATAGTCAGACCCATTGTGAGCTAAGACTAACAAATGAAGTGGAAACCAAAAAAATGAGAGTTGCGTAGATTCTCTTGTAGGCAAACATATTTTTGAGTTGTTTGATGGGGCCAGACAAAAACATTGTGCTAAACAAAGACACCAAATTTCCGATGGAATATAGAACTGCAAAAGTGGTTAAATCCCCGTCTGTGAGCAGAAGAAAACAGCTCTGAAATGAAATTAACGAATACAAGAAGTGATATAACGCAACCGATCACGAAACAAATAATGAATCCTTTTATCCTAGTACTCCAGCTAAGGGTAGCAATCCCAGTAACCTACAGAATTTTTATTGTTCATACTCTCTCAAATGCGCTCTGCTCTTCGACTGGTTTTTGAATACCAACAAAAGCTTTCACCTGATCCATTATAATTATAATGTTTTTAAATACAGTAAAATTACTAATCAAAATACAAATAATAAAAATCAAATTGATTTTTAAGATGGCCACAGAACTTTAATAGAGAGCAGTCATTTCATATATTGCCAATGACAAAGCCCTACCTGTGTGCTTAATAGCAGGGAAATATTAAACAACAATGACATAGAAACAGTTCAAAAGAAAAAAGGAATTTTGGAATTTTAACTACAAGCTCAAAAGAGAAAACTATCCTTCAAAAAATGAATCAGCATTACAGTCAACTACATCTAAAAATCAACATCAGGAATAAAAAAAACGTAAATTTAGAATCCTAACCATCTCTCAGACTCTAAAGTCCCGTTTTAAAGTGAAAATCACATCCTACAGCCCCCACATAGAAACAAATCAAAAGCCACACACAACATAAATTACAGCACTAATAAACTCAAATATGACAGAACAGTCACAGACTGAGTTTATGGACGATTGCTAAATGAGAGTGGACACTTGTTTGCATAGTGGCCTAGTTGGCCGCACTACAAGAATGTCCAGCAAAACAACACCTTGTAGCATGTCACTTCACTGAGAGGACGTCTAGCGAATTCTCCACTATTCTAAAAATAGATCACCCAGAATACGTGCAACTCAATTTCCCGTCTTTCAGCAGTAAGTTGGAAACAATTGTAAATGCGATGGCCGGGCTGTCCGCAGTGAGTGCACACAATCGGCGACTTTTTGACGACTTCGTTGGTTGTGGTCGAAGTGGGAAGTTCAATTCTCGGACTAGTCATGCAACACGTAAACTGACTGTGCCATTCTACACCCGGGACCGTCTGGGCAGAATCCAGCGCCATAGAACGGGCACATTGTCCTTCTGAGATGACGATTTTTGCAATATGGCCCGTGCCGACAGAACCCTCGGTCATACCAGGCACAGTTTTTCAGTTTTTTGTCGGGATCGACGTGTAGAAACTCACAATCTTTATTATTACAGGAGCCTGGAATCATTGAAGGTGGTTTTTAACCAAATTTAGTGAAGAAGTAACATTCAGGCATTCGACTTGTGTCGTATTCGTGAAGAAACTCGCATCCGTCCCCTTTTTTGCACAGACCGCGAAGCCAATGCTTGCAGACTGTACTTTTATTGCACACAATGTGTTTATAACGACACGTCTCCCCCTTTTTGCATTTGCCCTGTAAAAAGAAATAGCAGACCGGGGCACCAGACTCTAATATGTTGTATTTATTGGCTAACTGTCCATTCCAGTGAAAGGGAGTGGTAGAGAACCCCATTGCTCTTTTATTGCCGTTTCAATGTCAAAATTTATGTTGGAAATTGGAGCCACCAAATCTTGCAACATAAAGGGTCACGAATGCCAGTTTATTTATTTAAAAAACAAATTTTAATTATTTTTATTAAAAAGAACTTGTGATTACATGATTCGTCTGAGAAAAACTGAATAAAATCAGTAATAAAAGATTTTAAAATGTTTTAATATATTTATCTTTGCAGATACATATGAAAAATTTAATTATAATTTAATAGTATAAATTATTTTTTTAATAATAATTTAATAGTCTCTCGTTATTATCCACGTGTGTAATGCGATTATTGACTCATAATATGCTGTCCTCCAAAATGTTAAAGAATGTCGTGAATGGGTACCCCTTACTAATAAATGTAAACAAATTAAACATTTTAATAATTTAGGCCTCAAAGGTTTCTATCCTCGAATCTTCCTACGACCATGACTTTATGCTCAGAATGATTGAGCGAATTCGTTGGGATGGTTTTCAGAGTGCAATATCCCTTGTACTAAATTGTACATTCAATGATTAGTTACACGATTCCATTTGTCAAGGGGTATGTCAGGTAGACGGACATGACTCACTCGCGAAGTGTATTGAGGACGTTTTGCCTTACTTGCCTCAGCTCCCTTCTCCTATCGAAACTCAATTGATGCAGAATTTATTTTTCCTTGTGATGCAGGCAGTGGGTTATTTGGTTTATATTTAGGTGGATGTTCTCGATGGAAAACTGATCTGCCCTGAAACTGGTCGTGCTTTCCCTATTCAGGACGGCATTCCTGACATGCTCATTAATAACGATGAATAAGTTCTTTATTTGTTCATATAAGGATCTCCATTTGATAGCAGCCTATTCTATTAATGTTGAACACCAAACTGGATCGAATTGACTTGTGTGGCATTTATTAGGATTCTTTGTGATCGGCATATAGCATTATCTTATTTTTAATCATTTTTTATTTACACGTTTGATAGAGAATTGACTAGAGAACAACTCGAAAAATTCATCAATACCGAAAAATTCAACGACCTCGGTTCAAAAAACTATCGAAAAAATTTGTTTTTTAAGACGGTAAAGCATTTTTATAAAACTGAGAAATAATTATCTGAAAGCACTTTTTTTAACAAATATTTATTACTTAAAATATCAAAATTATGTTTAATTTTACTAGTTGAAGTACGAAATGAATCACTTAGAATCTAAGTGATATGTCTTTAAACTGTTAATGAAGGAATTGCAGAAAAAAACTTTAATGTTAGATAAAGATTTTTATAAATATTCTATACTGCCTAGACGTGTTTTCTTTAACGAGTCTCCATTACAGTAACTGGCATTAATAACAAGTTGATTACAATTCCTCCAAGTTAGTTAAATTCTAGAATATTTCTCAATTGGGAAATGTAACGCCTCTTTGAATGGTAACTTTTCTTTCATGTCCCGCAATATGAACTCAATTGAATTTACAGTTTTTCAAAAACCTAATTTAAAATAACCAATTTCAAAAATTCTTGTGTAAAGTTTCATTTATTTTGAATGACTGAGTAAACAAAAGTAGGAAAAGTAAAAAAATTGTAATTAAGAATCATATTTTATTGTGAATAACTCATTGGTTAGACCAGTGATTCTCAAGCTTCTTTACTCAGGGGCCCCAAATTTTAAAAAAATTACAGGGGCCGCAAATAATTTTTAACAAACATTCCGATGCAAATATTTCGATTGCCGTTTTATATAATTCGTCATCGGAATTAGGCTCCATATTTTTAGCCAATAGATAACTAATTTTGTATAATCCCAGGTTAATATTAGATGAATATGTGCCACTTTTTAAAGTGGATGATCGTTTTAAATAATCTTCTTTCATTTGTTTTAGTTTTTTCTTCAGAGAAACACCAGTGAATTTGTCATAAAGAATAGAGTGGGAAAGGTAGTGCCGTTCGATTGTATACGTTTTCAAAGTTACAATAATAGAATTGCATATTTGGCAAAGAGCCTTTCTATTGACCTCAATAATGAAATATTTTTCATCCCAGATGTGTTGAAAAATCCTATTTTCCTCGGAAATTTTTCGAAAACGTTTGGAATTCGACATCACAACAACAAATAAAAAATAAATCCTAGGGGCAGCACTTGAGAATCACTGGGTTAGACATTGGATAATAAATTTATTTAATTGCATTTGTTAATATACATTACTTTGAACATATTTTCCTAGGATAATGGCAGCAATATTTTTTAATTCGGATGGTAGAAATATGCACTTCTTAAGAATTCGGGTCTCGTGCTAATAAGGCTGAGCTTTCGAAGTGCCGGAAATATCAGTCTTGATGGATGACTTTGGTTTAATCGTTGTCGAGACTTCCGGGTCTTTGGCCCGACCCTCACTTCCCTAAAGAAATTGGACATCTTTGTTCTTCGCGGTCCAATGACCCTAGGAATTTACTTTCCTCATTAGAGGATCCTGCTGGCTGTCATGCGTGCAACAGTTTCCCTCCGTCTCGCTGGGAGAATTTATTAGTTTGTTGACTTTACTTAGTAGTTTGACCATTTAATAAAATATTTTTTCTGGAGATTCTGGCACATCCTAAGAATGGACCCAACTGCACCTGCCTACTTTATGTCAGATAGACCAAATTTTCCTGGACAACGCGAACAATACTGTCGGTCGTTCTGCAACATGATCTAATTTGCGCGGAGAAAACCCAAAAAACTGCGATGACCTGAACGAACTCTCCACGCAGGCCCAAAACTGCGGAAAGTAGAAAAAAATCGTTAAGAAGGTTGTGTGGGAATATGACTTATTCTGTTTATGTTCTTACTGGAAGTGCTATAATAATATAAGCCAAGATCAATGGATCATGCTCATACAGTATCTCTTTATTATAGTTGAATTGAAAAAGTTACACATAAATAAGAAATGATTCCTCCTATCTATTTGTAATGACCAATACCCTCCGTAATTTCAAAAAACTCATAGTCATCATCGGGGGATGAGTAAACGCCTTGCACCAACTAAGGAATTCTAGAATTACGAAAATTGTCTTTTTGAGACATATTCTATAACATTCTACATATTTCTACTATTCTCCCGCTGATTTTGTGATATATTCTGCGTTCCCGTGACTCATATCTATAAACCATTTCAACAACTTGCATCATGCTTTAGACCGAGTATAAGTAAGAATAATAACTCAAAGATTCTATTTCTTACTTGGAAAAACTTTTTTTATTGAATATTTTTATTTCTTAAAAGAAAACAGAGAGAAAAGAGAGTTAACAAAAGGACTTCCCCGCCTCGTAGATGGAGAAACAGTTTCCACGTACAATGGCAAGGGAAATCCTCTGAAGGAGCCATCCACACTCACGCGTGTCGTTTCTCTTGCGAGAAATCAGACGACCCAGCTTTTTGAGGAAAATGAGTGACCTGTCACCGATTACGCCAGAGGTCTTCACGGCGATCGGGGTAAACAGATAGCGTTCCGAGAGATTGGTGTACTTTGAAATCTTTAATTCTTCTGCTCTGCGAGAAGCAGAGCCAGCTGCGACAGCTGAAGGAGGAAGATTTAGTTCGGAAAAAGTATCTGAGCAAGTTGCATCCCATATCAGCGATTTTCCGAACTCGAATGGGAAGGTGGATAGACCGTCAGGCCTTTTTCCGTCTCCCCTAACAAGCCCAACTGGTTCGAGAATTGATGGGATTCCGGCAGCTTTGAGCCCCCTCAGAACAACGTCATTTAGGGCAGCGTGGCGTGGGGCACGCCCAGCACTGCGTCTGCAGGAAAGAGGGTGTAGTCCGTACTGGTCGATCATGGCCCCACAGCGGCACTTGTGAATTTCGCAGATCTTCAAACCGAGGCGGAGGGAGATAGCTACTCTGAGGCAATCGCCGTCGAGTAGTGTCCCGATGCTCGGAAGAGGGGGGGGCCTTCAGCCAAGCACCGCTGCCTTGACAGCGACCTGCGCGTAGGCAAGCGAGGCGGTGTTGATTAGAGACGGCGATCAGGTCTTCGTATATTTTCTGACAGGAGATTTCATCCCATTGGCGCTGGATAGATGTGGAATCAGCTATACACGGGCCAAACCGAGCTTCTCACCGACCACAGGCAGCAGAGTAATCTTCAGACAATTTGCGTTCGGGAAGGTTTCTGAGAACGATGTCTGAGAGAATACGTGAAGCAGAGCGTGCGGAAAGGAAGGCTGGGAGGGCAAGATCGGAATAAGATCTCATGCCCAGGCCGCCCCAACGCACCGGTAGAGATGCCTGAGACCAACCCGGATCGTCAAAGGCCAGATTACATAACGAGCTCGTACCGAGCCTGAGGATATTATCCAGATTTGACAGAAGGTCGTCTCTTTTGAAACAGGGAGCACACCTTAATGTGTAAAGGACCTTAGGCATGGAAAAGTAATTCCGCAGTAGGAAGAAAACTACATGAGGCTCGATGTCTTTGAGCTTCTCGATCATTTTGGAAAGATTAGAGATTTTGCAAGACAACGTGTCTTCAAGGGCAGAAGAACCCATGGGAGCACCGAGAATCATCAAATTGGACTTGTGGGTGACTTGGACGTCAGAAAGGATATTTTGGCACGTGGAAGTTGCAACAGTGAATGAATTTGGGTTAAGATTGATGTTCACCACTTCGGATTTGTTGTTGTTTATAGAAAGGCCAATGGCCGAGAGGGAAGGAATAATGAAACGGAGGTCGTCGAAAACAACATCGGGAGGGCCACAAATGGTCGCATCATCAAGGTACCAAATGTTAATTGGGGAACGGACAGAGTGGGCAATATTATTAACGCCCAAGGCGAAAAGAAGAGGGCCCAGGGGGTCACCCTGCTGAACCCCGGTAGATGAAGAAATAGGTATATCGTTGAACATAAGGATAGAAAGCTACATGAGGCTCGGAAGACTCAAATCATTTACAAAATCATTTAAAACGCGGGAAATTACCCACAGCTTATTCTGATTTGTTAGTGGTGGTTAATGGTGTGTTTTATGCGTAGATTAGTGATATGTACTCTCTTTTGCGTAGTGACGAGGTTATGGGTGCTCTCGAGCTGCTTATGAACAGGAATATAATTACAGTAAAACCTCTGGTGCTCGCCACCTCTGTTACTCGCCACCTCTATTGCTCGCCACATATTTTCCGAAAAATTAAACATTTCTAGTAAATTTTGATAAATATTCTATTGCTCGCCATTTTCTAAATCTCGCCATTAATTTTTAAAAATATTTTTTTGGTTAAACTATTTTTATATAAAATATTTCAACTATACTAAAAATTCAACATGCGTAAGTGCACAAGATTGTCTTTTAATGAAAAACGTCGCATTATTGCGTACATGGAGGAGAACAAAAGTCTCACGATGGACCTTATAGCTTACATTTTTTCTTCTGTTTTGAAGAAAAAAATATCTCGAAGGGCTGTAAACGATTTTAGACTTGAAAAGAGAAAATAATGTCTACTGATCCTATTTTCTCCAATAAGAAGAGATTATCTAACTTAACTTATTCTGTTATTGACACCGAACTATTAACTTGGATGGAATACATTGAGCTTAGAGGGGGGTTTCTGGCCGATAATTCAATTTTGTTGAAAGCAAAGAAGATTGTTAATATTTATGGAATTAAAGAGTTTAAAGCCAGCAATGGATGACTAAGCAAGTTCAAGATACAGAACAACTTAAAATTGAGGACTTTACATGGAAAATCAGGATCTACTGTATTTGATCAGAAACAAGAAATTGATGCATTTACTTTTTTGATCTCTGCAAAGATTCAACAATATAATGCTGAAAACATTTATAACGCTGATGAAACTGGGATTTTTTACAAATCTATCCCTTCAAAAAGTGGACATAAAATCCTTAAAGAACGGTTTAATTTTTGTTCGAAGGTAGATTACCTTAATATTTATTTTTTAGATTTTCTTTGTTGCTATGTTCAAATATATATGACTGGGACGGACCAAAAAATTCCACTAATGATTGGAAAGTTCCAGAAATTTTGTCGATTACTGTCATTCACCAAAAGCATGGATGACAAGTTAAATTTTTAACGAATGGCTTTTAACATGGGATAGGCATCTAAAAAAACAAAAAATTCTTTTAGTTGTGGATCGATGCCCATCCCATAAACTTTACGCTGATTTAGAGTCAATTGAAGTTCTTTACCTACTTTCGAAGACTACAACAATTTTACAAACAATGGATCAAGGAATCATTAGATCCTTCAAAGGACATTTTAATAAACTTAAATTTGAGTTTATGTTAGAAAAAATTGAAAATGGAGAAAATACACTCGAAGCTCATAAAAATTAACCTTAAAAGACTTGGAAGGCTCACTTATGATCGGAAAGTATCGAAAACCAAGATGTTTTCAAAATTTCAAAGTCACACAAATTATTGATTATTTCCATTGCTCGCCAAATTCTATTGCTCGCCATTTTTTCTTCGGTCCCGAAAATGGCGAGCACCAGAGGTTTTACTGTACTTGACATTCTAATGATTGCTATGTGTTCTCTCCTTGATCATTTAGTATTTTTTAGCTTTATTTATGAGGATTTGGTTAATCGCTTCCATTAAGTAAGAATTCGACTCGAAGAATTAAGTAAAGATAGTGAGTGTACAAACTAGCAGATTATCTTTTAGAATATCGCTTTATATAGCCCTAACGGGCAATTGCAAATGACAAACGGGTGTTTGTATTCATCAATTAAGAATCCTCTCAATAAATTTTTTTGGTGAACAATGTCAAAAATTTAAAAAGATTAGTGCACTATCAACTATCACATGGTTTGTTTAATTTTTTTTTTGTAATTACCTCAATTTATTTTCAAAAACAGGGAATAAGTTAATCACGGGTTTATAAAGAGCCTGGAGGTCAGCTCAAAGTCGCCGCACTGCGTATCGAGTGGCAGTTTCCGCGGAGAACCGCGACCGAGATTCGCTGGAAGAGCCAGCTCGTCTCCCTCCGGTCGTTGGTCTTCCTGGCAATTCTCCTGGCAATGTCGGCAAGAAGGCGAGTCGCAGACCTGCCGACGATTCCAGATGTTTCGAAGGCGAGGGGGACAAACTCATAAGAGTCCGAAATATTTCCATACTTCGACCTCTTAGCCTCCTCAGCCTGAGCACTGGCAGAACCCGGGTTAGTGATGGACTTGAGTAACACCGTCGCGGAGAACGAGTCAACACAAGTTGCATCCCAAATCAGGGACTTGCCTTCCCTGAAAGGGAAGGTAGTCATCCCGTCAGGACGCTTTCCATCACTCCGACAGAGACTGACTGGCTCTAGAGTGGAAGAGAAACCTGCCGACTCTAGTGCCCTTTTCACGACGTCATTGAGGTGAGTGTGGCGAGGAATTCTGCCAGCACTCTTCTAAATTCTGCCAGTTTGTTTAATTGAATAACATTTTTGGTATTCTACTTTGGTCAAGTCATATATCTTCCATCCCATGCGGCTTTACAATTTACTACCAAAGACGGTTTTTCGCAACTTGTAAAAGGTGGCAATTATTAGAAAATGGCAGATATGAGAGACTTTGCTGTATTTACTACTCTTCCTTCTAGTGCTGGTTTAAAAAAAACAATGAAAACAAACAAAGATTCTAAAATATAGACTAAATTATTATTAATTAAAATTAATTATATTTTTTAAAAAACAATTTGTGTCTTGTAAATTTAGGGACATGAGTTATCGGAATGAATCAAGTAAATGCAACATGATGGAAATTAATGACACAAAAGCAGGAATGGAAGGACTGTACCCTCAAAAAATAAACGAAATTATTCTCGAAGCCTCTCGGGGTTCAAAGTAATACATAAACCAATAGGAGAGATGTTAGTCCATAAAAAGACGAGCTAATAAACTGAAAACTATAAAATACAAATTAGCCGAGCAAATGATTCAAAAAGACAAAAATTCGGCAGATTTGCTTATCGAGAAAATTAAGAAAATTCAGATTTATCTCGTTGTTTCTCCACATCGACCTCGACTCATTTTTTGCCTCAGTAGAATTGCTGGACTGTCCTGATTTGGCAGATAAACCAGTGCAGTAAAAACTATATCAATGTTGGTCACGTCGAATTACATTGCAAGAAGATTTGGTGCCCGTGCTGGGATGGCTGGATTCATTGGACAGAAACTTTGTCCAGATTTAGTCATCATTCCTTCAAATCACTCAAAATATATAAAAAAAAGAGTCACAAAATTATAACTATTTTCTCAACTTATGTCAAGGACTTTTATGCTGGCAGTCTGGATGAAGCACTTCTCTCACTCGATTCCCATTTACAAGTCCTTTTAAATTCAATTTCCCAAGATCGTACATTTCATGGAGCTCCTTTCAATTTAGGAGGCTGTTTTTGTCATTTATAAATAAACTTATATTCAAACAATTCCACCACGTGTCAGATTTGTTTGTTTATCATTGAAGGGAATCGTATTTGGAGAATTTTGGCACAGGTGTCGACGATGTGACCGAAGAACTTTGTTTCATGATCAAACAACACACTCAGCTGACAGCCTCAGTAGGAATAGCTTAAAATTCAATGTTGCCCAAAATATGCAGTGAAATAAATAAACCGCACGGGCAGTATATTTTGAACAAGTCAAACATTTCCTCGATTAGAGAATTTATGGTTGAAATGCCAGTTTTTAAAGTGCCTGGAATTGGGAAAGTGACGAAAGTCCTTCTCAATGGGATTGGAATTTGGACTTGTGGGGATATTCTTAGTCAAAAAGGACTGTTGACTTTTATATTCGGATCTCTAAAGTCTGTGGAATATTTTCTATGTGCGGCTATTGGCCTAACGAAGTATCGACAAAATAAAATAAGTCAATAAAAGTCGATTAGTGTTGAGCGGACGTTTCTAGTCTGAATTATCTTGTATCGAAATGTGGATATCTTGCTTATATTCTACATGAGGAATTGATTAAGGAAGATTTCGAAACACGGGGATTGTCCATAAAACTGAAGAAAGGGAAATTCAGAAGATCGACTAATTCGGTCCTTGCATACGACGCCATTCTGAAAAAAGCTGCTGAATCCATCATTAACGTCCACCTCGATGCTCCGGGATGGGCTCAATGCTCGCTCCCACTGAGATTCGGAGGTGCGGGAATCCGTACAGCATCCGATTTGGCACTTCTGGCATATCTATCCTCCATTTCGATGTGCAACAACCTGGCCTTGGAGAACTTACTCAAATTTTTCGGATCTTGCCTGGCCGGTGCTTTGTCGGATGGGCTTACTACCTGGGATCGGAGATTCTGGGACACTATCGGGTGGCGAGCGCGTGTGTCTGAGCTCTCGGTAACCCTTGACAAACACCGCCTGTATGCCTTCGTGCGGCGTCCGCCCCTCACTCTGGCAGCTGGCTAAATACTCTCCCTCTCTCCAGTATCGGGACGTGGCTAGACGATGCTGCCATATGCATCGGAGTCGCTCACCGACTCGGCCTGGATGTTTGCGCAAAACACCGCTGCATATGCGGTGAGGACGTTGACGAAAAGGGACTGCACCCTCTTTCCTGCAAGAGGAGCGCAGGCAGGGAACACAGACACAAGGCCCTCAATGAAATCGTGAAGGCCGGTCTCGAATCGGCGGGCCATTCGTGCCTCCTCGAACTGGTCGGACTTGATCGGGGAGACGGCAAAAGGCCTGACGGGATGACAATATTCTCGTACTCGTCGGGGAAGGCCCTCGTATGGGATGTTACCGTTGTTGATACCTTTTCAAAGTCGAGGATCCATTCTTCCGCTGCGAATCTTTGTTCGGCTGCAAACCACGCCGAAAAGATAAACTACACAAATATTTTTTGCTTGCGGACCGCTACCGCGTTACGCCAATCGCCCAGGAGACCGCTGGAGCCGGGGGAAAGGAGATCGACTCGTTTCTCAATGAGGTCCATTGGGAGGAGGCTCAAGGACCCGAGAGAGGGCCTCTGGTTTTGCCAGCGCATCGGTCTGTCATTGTTCGCGGACTGCGTACTTGTCGCTGGCACATAACGCTTTTCTTCTATTTCTTTGGTTAATTCTAAATGAATAGAAATTAATATTCACTCGTACGGTCAAAATCTATCAGTAATAAGTACTGCGTGTATTGGAGTTGTTCAAAGACAGCTATTGTCTCTTCGGGTTGCTAGAAGGTCTTTTCGATTGTTGGGAATTCGTGCATATCGATTAGGATCTGTAACTTCTCAGAATTGTATTGACTGATTTACTGTGATTTGATACCTGTTGTTGTGCATGTTTTGGTTCTTCTGCTAAAAGGCAGAATATAAAAACTCGAATGCAAACACGAATAAAATATACGAAGAGAAAAAGTAATAAAAAGCAAAAACGGGATAAAAACACCTCCAAAATTACTGACTATTTTTTGAAGAATAAACATTTTGTGCAATGAAATTGTCAATTCAATCAGTATTCATAGTGTTTTTCAATTATGCGATTTAATATTCGATAAAATTAGGAATCACAGTTTTTCAGTGATAAATCGGTGTTCTTAATTATCTTTCCAAAAGTAATTTAAATATGGTCTCAAAAGTAATTGATTAAATATTGCGCAGATCCACGATTAGGGCTTTGCTTATTATTATTAGCACTGTCATAGGAACATAATGTAATTAAAACTAATTAAGTTCCCACATGTGCCACATATGAGACTATCTTTTCGGTCATAATTTTCCATGATGTGCGGTTGTATGCTATACTCCTGAGAGTATCTAGGTCGTCTCCATTTTTCAGTTGTCTTTTAACGCGTTGTAGTTCTTTTGAGATTACAATAGGTAATGTATTTCGTGGGCGTCCTCGGGACGCAGATCTTTCGTCCTTTGCGTAATATGATTCCATTGCCCAGTTAGCATAGACATCCTGGTCGAGTCTTAGAATGTGGCCCAATAGGCGCCAACGTGCTTCGGTAATGTCCACACTGACGGGTCTGCTGTTGCAGATATTGTATAGGTGGAGTTCTTGATTTTCTTTGGCCAGTTGATGCCAATAAGAATTCTTAACTGTCTTCTATGGAATGCATCAAGAGATTTTGATTCAGACTCAGATATTCCCCATGTTCCTCCGTTGTACAAAAGTATGGGTTTAATAAAAGCATTGTATAATTTGGCACGTAAGGCCGTTCCAACCTCGCGGTTTCGTAGCCAAGTGGTCCGCAGTTTGTTAAGTGCAACAGTCGATAGCATCTTTCTCCTCATAATGTCTTCACTATCTCCTAAAGAGTTCCAACTTTTTTCGAGTTTCGCCATTTTTCGTCTGTTCTATTTGCCTCCCGGTTGATTGTTACATATTCGGTTTTTTTCTATGTTCACTTTTAAGAACCATTTTTCCAGTGCATGAGGAGCAATGTTCAGCAGTTCTTCGAGTGTCGACTTATCATGAGACAAAAAGTCTACATCGTCGGCATATATCACTTCAGTTATTGAAGTAGTCTTCACTAGTTTTCTCAGATCTCTTAGTGCCGCTTCAAGATAGACAATGAATAGTACAGGTGATATTGAATCACCTTGGGGCGTTCCAATGCTTGTTTTGAAAGATCTTGATTGTACGGGTCCGATCTTCACCGTTAACTCGGTGTCTATAAGTAGTGCTCGAACCATTCTGATCGAGTCATTGTCAAGAATGGTTTGAGGATCTCCATTAGCTTGTCTCTGCGGATTGTATCAAATGCCCTGCTCATATCAATGCCCAATATTGTGGTCGCCATTTTAAATTTCTGAGATATGGCACAGATCCATCTATGTCCCCATACTACATCTGCAGTTGATCGCCCAGGCCTGAATCCACTTTGGCTAGCCGACAGATATTCATTAACAGGGTCCTTAATACGTTCCAGTGTTACGAGTGAGAAGATTTTCCTTATTGTGTTCAAGAGTATGATTGGGCGAATGTTTGTTAAGAGGACCTTGCGGCTTGTTGGGTTTTGGAGAGGAATTAGCGTTCCTTTCCCAATAGGCGGTATGGTATTTCCATGGAACATCTCGTTCAGGAGATTTGTGATTATAGTTGAGATCTCCATTGGGGAGTACTTTATCAATTCACCGTTGATGTTGTCTGGACCCGCCGCACGGTTGTTTTTTAATTTTTTTATAGCCTTCAAAACTTCAAGGTGTGTTATTTTGTTGTTTAGATAACGTTCTTCACCCTCATCGAGAGCATCGGCCCTGCCATTGAATAGTATTTCGAAGTGGTCGGCGATTGTATTTACCATTTCGATTGGGTTTCCAATTGTTTTCCCATGTTCATCGTGCACAACCAGTTTTGTTTCTGTTGTCGTCGGCGTAGTAGTCTGATGGCTGCGTACATTTGCGCACCATCCTTTAAGTCTTCAACTTCTGATATTCGAGAGTTTAATAAAGCTTTCACGTATTTAAGATTTTCCTTCTGATTGTTCTCGATATTTTCCTACGTTCTCTTTTGAGTTTTTCCTTTGCCTCCTTGTCGTTGGTGTTTTCAATTTTCAGTGGATGGCTTTTTGTTTTGTTGCCATTTCGGCAACATTTGGATTCAATGGGTTTGAGTGGTTTCTGAATGCAGTCGTTCCAATGGTTTCCGTTGCAGCTTTGTGAATAATTTTTTCTAATATATCCCAGCTTTTGTTTGGGTCTTTTACCGTTTCTGTTACTTTTAGGTTTTCGATGATTGCCTGGAGTATTTTTCCTTGGTAACATCTGATGTAATCAGTTTTTCCACTGAGTATCTAATTCGGTTTGATTCATTTTCTTTTGAAAGAGGCGATCCAAAAATTCTTTTCAGTCTCAATCGTGCCACAATGACTTGTGATCGCTCAGTGTAAGTGCCCCGCCATATGACCTGGCATCCAGCAATCGATGTTTTTCTTCTTGTCTACAGATGATATAATCGATTTGATTATAGATGTTGACGTACTCCCCATTTTTGTTTCTTCTAGTCCCGGTCCACGTGGTTTATGACGTGCCGCATGAGGAAAGACCGTATTGCATAGCAGTAGCTTGAATATGCTGCAGAAGTTCACAAGCATTTCACCTGGTGCATTTCTTATCCCCGTCCATGTCTGCCCATGAACACTTCTTCACCACGGCCTTTGCCTGCCTTAGCATTCCAATCACCGGCAATTAGTATAAGGAAGGATGTTTTTATACTCATGTAGGTCTTGATAGCATGTGATAGAAGAGTCTAGTTCATCCACGTTCTTCTTCAGTCTTCCACTTTGTGGGGCGTAGACATTTATAATGCTGATTATTCGATCCGTGTTGGTCAAAGTTTTTTGTCTCAGTTGTAGTACACATATGCGTCGTTCACACGGTAGTATTTGTGAATTGAATTCCAAAAGGTCTTATGAATGCCAAACCCCTGCCCATAATGACGTGATTCTGATGGAAGGAGAATGATTCGATACTCGTTGTGTATCTCATCTAGCCCGCCTTTGACCTCGTTTCTTGAAAGCATCCGATAGTTGCACCATATGCATTCAGATCCCGGCATAGGATTTTTCGCTTGGATAGGTCAGATAGTCCTCTGACATTGAATGATAGCAAAGTAAAATCTCTTTGTAGCCTCATATGTGATTAAGACTTTGTGCAATAGAGTTGCGTCACTAACTCAACCGAAATAGGGCTTTGCTTGGCTAAATAGAATCTATCAATAAGATATTCGTTTTTCAGCTAAAAAGGCCAAGTAATATTTTCACAGAATAGCATTAAAAACGAGATTTGAAAATTTACAAAAAAGGGAATAATCATTTATGTAGGGAAAAAATCAAGCATCATAACCTCAGCGCTTTCCCCTCGTCTTTATATGGATAAAGTGGTTTTGCGAGTCAGTTTGGATGTATTCGCATCGTACCCATGACGCTGCAAGAGCACGGTAGACAAAAAGGATCTACGCCCTCTTTCTTGCTAAATAAAGCCGGACGCTTTTATTTGGGTTGTTTAGGTACCGGGATTCCCTTCAATCTTCAAACGAGTCGATTTTGACCGAGGTGATAATAAGAGACTGGAAAAGATGACAAATCTTTTATTCAGTGAAGACCCGACACTCTGTTACATATACGGGAATGTTCTTGGCCTCGAACATAATTTTGTTGACTATTTTCTAGGCACGGTATCAAACCCAAACTTTCTTGACCATCATTTTTTTGCTTTCGTCATATTAAAAACATCCACTGTAATTTTTCTGAGGTCGCCTAGGTTGTCAACGTTATCTAGTCGCACTCTAGCATTTTTATAATTGCCAGTCGTCCTTAATGAGGACCTCAAAACCACTGGAAAGTGTCTTAATAAGGGATTTCGACATGCTATGGAACAGATCAAAACAAAAAAGTGTCCCGAGTAAAGACCTATTCTGTTGCATATGTTTTTTAACGACCAATGACATTGCGTAGTGTCAATAATATAGACACATGATTTAAATAATGTAAAAGTATCAGATTTATTGTCATTTTTTAGAATCTTTGATTATGATTCAAGTTTTGTCTAAAATCTAATTGTTTTGTTTATTTGATTTTAAAATTCTAGACTTTGTTTGAAATGCCGACTTTATTTAGTTGAAACTCCCCACTTCTACTATAAATGCTGCCAATGTTATTTAGACATTGACGTTCAAAAAAAAATCTCGAACATACACAACTTATTTGTTGAATGGTGTTCTTGTGAGCAAAATAAAAAAAATATATTAATAACAATTCACAATGAATTATTCAAAATCCAAAAAGAATCTTAAATCCCCGAATATCCAGGCTTCCGTGCCATCAATCTCGGCCTCTGTACTATCAGTACAATACTCAGAGCTCGATTCAATTGAGATAGCAAACACACTTTGTGGTTGCGAAATCGCTTGCAAGGCTCGAGTGACACGTCGTCACTCGGGCGACTACGTTTTGGATTTCAAAAGTAAAGAGGATCTTTCGGCCTTTGTTGACTACTGTACGTATACCCAGGCCTTTGGACCAAATGGCCATAAAATCGAGGAGGCAAAGCCACGTGCGTCCGTGATAATGCTTAGAAACTTCCCGAATTGGGTTGGAACCGAGGAACTTGTAAAGTATCTGGGTAAACTAATCTCCGGTTCCGCGAAATTTTCTGTAGTTGGTACAAACAACCAGACACGCAATGTTTCCGTTGCCAGCGTTTTGGACATATCTCACAGTTCTGCAAAGAAAAAGTGAGATGTCTCATCTGTGAAGGCCCACATACCCGTTCGGAATGCCCTCTGACTGGAAACTACCCTACCAAGTGCATAAACTGGGGATCCTCATCACACATGGCCAACTACGGAGGATGTCCTGTTGTCAAGGAGCTTCTTAAAAGAGATTACCTCGGAAAACTACAGATCAGTCTACTAAACTGAAATTTGATACGTCTTCCGCAATGAAAATACAAGAAAAAAAGATCAAAACATAAACAGGAAAAGTGCAAGTACAAAATACCATCGTTCTTAGAAACCTCCCCGAACGGAAATTGTCTGAAGATTACTCTGCTGCCCGTGGTCGGTGGAAGGCTCGGTTTGGTTCGAAGCTGCCCAATTCTCAATCTGTACAGCGTCAATGGGACGAAATCTCTTGTCAGGCAAGTTTCGAAGGCCTCCTTCCTGTCTCCAATCAACACCGTGTCGCTTGCCTCCTTGCAGGTCGCTGCGAAGGCAGCGGTGTCTGGTTAAAGGTCCTCCCTCTCCCTTTTATCGGGAACCTGGTGGACAAGGAATGCCTAAGAATTGCAATCTCCCTCCGTGTTGGGCTGAAAATCTGCCAGACGCACAAATGCCGTTGTGGGGGAACTGTTGACGAGTACGGTTTGCACCCCCTCGCTTGCCGGCGGAGTGCCGGTTGTGCCCCCCGTCACAGTGAACTCAACTCGATCATACAGAGAGCCCTCGCTTCAGCTGGCATCCCGTCAATCCTTGAACCTGTTGGATTGGATGAAGGGGATGGCAAACGCCCTGACGGCATGTCCACCTTCCCATACGAGCAGGGGAAATCTCTTATTTGGGATTCTACTTGTTCGGACACGTTCTCGCTGGGAAATCTCGCTCTGTCCGGCGCCAATCCTGGGCACGCTTCGAGGCAGGCCGAGGAGCGAAAGATTCTCAAGTACGGCCACCTCTCCAACTCGCTGTTCTTTACTCCAATTGCCGTGGAGTCCTCCTGGATCTTCGGCCCCAAGACACTCCGCTTCCTTCGCTCGTTGGGTCGACGGATTTCAAGGACTAGCCACGATCCAAGAGAGTATTCTTGGCTCCTGGAACGTCTGTCGATTGCTGTGATCCGAGGGAACGACTTCGCCATTCGCGAGGCTGGCCGGGTGTCTCGTGAGGCCTTTAATTAGCTTGGCTATCTTTTTACTTTTAGATATCGTTATTAGTTTAAAAAAATACCTGGAAAGGATGAAACTTTAGTAAAAGTACAAAATTCGTGGACGCTGAGGTTCAGACCGAGGATATCTATGAATTCATGTCAAACACTTCGAAAATTGCGACACCCACTATATTTACGCAAAAACCAAAATTAAAGTTGGAACAAGGCGTAAACACAACCGAATATATGATTCAATCCAAAAAAGGAATGGCATTTTTGAAACTCGGGGACACTCTTAAATCAATCCAGGGACAACCACCATGCAACATACTGATGGCAGACGAAAAGACAAGTGCAATTGAACATTCAAAAGAAAAACTGGAGGATCTCCATCTTAAATCGAAAACGACGACTAAAAAAACGTTTAAAAATTTATTGGAACTGGTGCCGTTCGTTATGGAGGACAGTCACCAAAACTTCACGAGATGAGCGTTTTTACACTTATCAACGCTCGGTCAATTCGGAAACGGGCTACGGAGCTAACCTACTTGGTTAGATCGGTAAACATGGACATATTGGTTGTTAATGAAACGAAGCTTAAGGGAAAGCAGCATCACAAAATCCATGGTTTTCAGTCGATTGATATCCCATGGCGACCTGACGCAGTGGCTGGCACTGGGACATCAATATATTATAAAGACAATCTGATGGTGAGGGACTTGAAAATCGTTGAACAAAATTTGTGCGAACTGATTACATCGAAACTACTAACATCCCTTGGATGGATATCTGTAGGAGCTGTGTACTCCAAAGCAATGAAGAATTATCCAAATCTTATTGAAGAATTTTTCCGAAACAATGATAGAGGAATTCTAATAGGAGACCTTAACGCAAAACACACATCGTGCGGATGTGCTAATACAAATTCGGACGGTCATATACTCCTCAGATTATCGGAGAACCGCGGATTTAGTGTTTTGACCTTACGAGAACCAAACCATTTCTCTTGTTCCTCTCGAATCTCGAATTAAAAAAATAAGAGGGAAACAACTGAGAAGAGGCATACGTTGTCTCATTAACTTTCTCTCTCTTGTTTCGGCTTTTCCGTTTTAATAAAAAAATTCATTCATTTGTTGAATACGTTGATACCAGAAGGAAAACGAATTTATGAAGTAATTTCAAAATTAAATGGTTTTAAAACTAATTTTACAAAATAAACCTTTTTTAGACGATTCTCTAGATTAGACGATTCTTCACCATTGATTGGATCCTCAAAAAGTTTTTATTTTTGATTAGTTGCTTTTTTAATAGTTTAGTTTACTTCAAGTAATATTTACTTTTTGTTTAAAGTAACAGAAACATAAAAGATAATAAACAAATCAGTGAAACTACAAGTCGGGTCTTTTAAGATCCCATGTCATGCCTAGAGAATCGGCAAACACTCCGACATGAGCAATGCCAATAAACAGCCCAGTGCCCACCACACCAGGAATGTTCAACAATTGATATTCAACATCTTGCCATGTTTTATCTAAATGAATCCCGCACGGGAACACCCAATCAATTATATAATTGCCGTTATCCGTCACTACTGGCCCACACTTTGCCTTTCCTGTATATCTGACCGTTGCAGTGCCTCCTAGAGCCTTGACAATTCTTCTCGAAACAAGGTCAACACAAAACTTTAAAACTTCGACGGGAATTCCCTTTTTCCACGTCTCGCCCAATCTTTTGACAAGTTTTCTCGAGTCACCGACAACGACGTAAAATTTAGAAATCGACCCCACGACTTTTTCCTGGACATGGCAGCCTCCTCCTCCCTTGAGAAGAGTCAAATTCTGATCGCACTCGTCACAGCCATCGAAAGTAATGTCCACAGAATCGACATCGTTAATATCCCCAACTTTCAGGTTCATTTCACGTGCAACTCGATGAGCCTCGACCGAAGTGGGATAAAAAATCAGGTTTGTGACTTTTCTCTCTGACAGAAGGTGGGAGATATGTTCGGCCACGTAATAAGCCGTGCTTCCAGTCCCAAGACCAACTTTTGAATCTGACTATTTTAAATTACTTTATAAGATAAACTTTTAAGTATGTATTTACTGCCGTTGTAGAAGCAGATTTTTTGGCTAACTCATAATTGTCAGTAATAACGTCATCGTTCATTTTTTAAAGTGTACTATTTTTTTATTATGATAATTTTTTTCCATGGTGAATTAATTTTTTAACAAAGTAAAAATAAATTGTCACAGAATTTTTATTTTTTAAATTACATAAATTTTTAAAGAGATAAAAACATGACGAAAATTATGTTCAATCTGCAATGCTGGTTCCATTGGAATGGCTGTCAGGCAGGTTCCTGGTACTTTTGGGACTCTGCAAGCAGACAGGCCAGGCGGTGTTGATTGAGTTTACACTTGAGGAACTTTTGGTAGGAATAAATTGTGTCCAATTGCCCTTGGTCAAATCATCAGGAACTTCATTAGGGGATCTGCATCTGACAGCAGAACACAGTGTCCAAGGCGAATTCAAAAGCGGATTGGAGAATCTCATGGACAAGAGAGCTAGTGGCATGAACAGAGAAATGCTGGTAGAGAAAGATCAAATTATTTCTAAACTGATAATAAACTATTTTATTATGTATTTAATTCATTATTTTCAATATATTTATATTGTTCTTGTGGCTTCTTTTAGTGTATGCTCAGACCAAACAGAAATTTGATAAATAATGAATTCCAAGGATATCGTTTAAAGAATAACGTTTTAAAGAAAATCAAGCAAAAACTCGAAAAAAGTTTTAAAAATTCACATTTTTAGACCTTTTGACCTACGACCTTACAGAAATGGCTGACAGTTCCTTATATCGGACAAAATTATATTCAAGAAATCACTTGCTAATACTCGATCAATTCAACCAGGAAATGGTTTATTACATCACCGAGGACTTTACAATCATGCAAGTCAATTTAATTCAAGTAATCCACAAAAGAATCAGTTTTAGATCACTTTAAATGCCTCTGACTGTTTTACTGAAAAGTTTGACATTTCTGAGTATACGGGGAGGAGGATTTGCTCAGATAACTACACGTCGCTCATCTTTCCGGACTGGCAGTACGCTGTGGTGAACGTGGATTCTACAAACATTTTATTGCTGTCCACTGGAAATAGGGCTGACCAGTCTAAAATGAAATGGCAGGTACAAGTTTATGGTTATTGAGGTGGTTTATAATCATGAATTGGATACAGATTTGGATCTTGGTCAGTTTCAGATATATGCTGCCATTTCCAGGGAAAATGGTCTGCAAGTTGAGATTGTGTTGTTGGCATGTCCTAATTGTGACAAAACACAACTCACTTGTAAGAAAAAATACGAAATTGTCACTTTAAATTTTAAAAACAGCAATTCGTGTTGGAGTTGTGACAGAACGAGGAAAATAGGCGGCTCATCTATGCCGGAATATGTGGCTTTGGAGGGAAATGTCGACAGTCCGGGGATTTTGTTGATTGGTTCTGACGAGGATTATCATTTTGTCGACTCGACTGATTTGTCAAAAGTCAAGGAAATCGACCGAGATGCCTTCAATCCCGAGGCTGTGGAAGATGAGGATTCAGAATGTCCTGAAACTGTGTTTATTGTACGACTGGACCTTCGCTCGACTGAGAAATCAACAGTGAATTACGTGAACAATTCTCGGGTTGTGGGACAGGTATGGAGCAGAGACAATCCTCACACTCCTTCGATATGTCTTCAATACGACGTGGATGGAGTCGTGTACAGCTATGATGGTTCTGTGTGGCGGCATTCTTCAACTTTGGATGCATTTTCGTACGTTGAGTTGTCCAAGTCTGAAAGGAGGTTTACTCAAGTGTCCTGTGATTTGAAATACGGAGTTATTTGTGACTCCAGACGAACTCTCATGATTTACAACAGTCGAGTAGATTTGTCCCAAGACGTGGTTCTCACCAACCGCAAAAAAGGAGAACAAGTCACTTGTAGTGGAGAGCTTTATGTTGCCTCCTTGGATTCTGAACAATTCGTTCAGGGCATTTTAGCACTCCCATATTTTGTTGTTGTGCTCTACAAGGACTCACTTTCTATGTTTTTGATTTGAGTTTTCGTTTTATTTACCTGATGACGGCACAGTAATTTTTTTACTTCCAATAACACCATTCGCCGCGACTCTATATTGGAGAACTGTCTTGAATTTTGTCCCGAAATATACAACTATGTGCTCAGCTCATACGCAAAACCATCCACCCTCGTCCATGGCCCTTACCATATTTCCTCGTCCTCGGGGGTTCAACAAGGAGACCCATTGGGTCCTGTGCTCTTTTGCCTTGGAATTAATCACATTGTTAAGAACTGCTCAACCCCGCTGAATGTTTGGTACCTTGATGACTGCACCCTCGGAGGTCATCCCGAAACTGTCTTCAAGACGCTCGTTGACCTTATTCCGAGACTTGAATGCGTTGGTCTTATACTGAACACTTCAAAAAGTGAAATCATTAATTTTGGGTTCAGTCGTGATGAATTCGAGGTTATTGTTTCCTCTTTCAGTGAGTTAATTCCTGGAGCGTCCATCACGCCTAGTATCAGTCTGGAGATATTAGGCTGCCCATTGACAGATGGTGGAATCAAGAACGCTCTTGAAACTAAGGAAATGCTACTGGAAAAAACTTTTGTTCGTCTTAATTTGTTGGACCCACATACAGCCTTCTTCCTGCTCAAAAATGCCCTTGGCATCCAAAAATTAATTCATGTGCTACGGGGGTCACCCTGCTTCTTAGAAAATGATCAACTTCATTCTATTAATGTCCTTTTCCGGAAAACAACTGAACGCATCATAAACATCAAATTCGACGATCAAGGCTGGAAACAAGCTTCCCTTTCTGTCTCCTTTGGAGGTCTTGGCATCCGAAATCCTACCGATGTGTCCCGCCCCGCATTCCTGTCTTCACTGTACAGCAGTCAAACTCTGGTTCAGAAGATTCTCCATCTCCTCCCCGAATTTTCATTACCTAAGATGACTGCCTACTTTGACAGTTGGAGCGCAAACGAATCGAAGCTGCCGTCGGACTTTTCCTTGCAGAAGAGTTATGACAAGATTGTGTGCGAAGGTCGGTTCGAGAGTCTCCTAAAGACATCGAATCAACACCGTAGAGCATGCTTGCTTGCCGGGAGGTCCACGGGGAGTGGAGAATGGTTGGAAGCCTTCCCGATCGGAAGCTTGGGGACTCTCTTGGATCCTGACACACTGCAAGTCGGTATCTGTCTACGTATCGGTCTCAAAGTTTGTGAACCATACAAATGCCGCTGTGGTGCATCGATTGATCAATTTGGACTCCACCCTCTTTCCTGTCGAAAAAGCGCTGGAAGATTCCCGAGGCATTCAGCTCTCAACGACGTTATAAGAAGAGCTCTCGATTCAATCGGATTCCCATCAGTGCTGGAACCACCTGGATTGGACCGAGGAGATGGAAAACGCCCAGACTGGATTACTATCTTTCCGTTTTTGGAAGGAAAGCCTCTCGTATGGGATTCAACATGTTCCGATTCCTTGTCCAAGACAAATATGTTGGAAAGAAAGTGCCTGCAATGCTGGCACAGCTGCGGATAGAGCAGAGGACATCAAGAAGAAGAAATATGATGGGCTCACCGATCGTTACGTTTTCCGGCCGGTTGCTGTCGAAACCCTGGGATCGATTGGGAAGGAGTCGTTGCGCTTCCTCATGTGTATTGGACGTCTCAAGACCCTGAGAACACACAATCCTCTGGAGACGAGATGGCTCCTCCAGAACGTGTCCCAAACAATAGTGAGGGGAAACTGGATCGCCATCAGTTCTTCTGCTTTACATACACTAATATAGTATACAAGTGTTAGGGAATAAAGAATGGAATTTACTTCCAATAACTAATGTGATTTTTTTAATGTGCATTGCTTTGACAGCGGAGACTAGTTAGGTACCTAGATTGTCTGGAGTAAGTTTATGTCTATCCTGAACTAATAAGAGTTTTTGGTGAAAATTTTTTTAATTGAGCTTTAATGTAGAAGGGCGCTTTCATCGACTTCTCTCAAGATTAAGCTGAATGACAGCTGATGTGACTTTAGGCTTTGGTTAAAAACAGTGAACAGAAGCTTGGAAGAAAAATAATACGAAACAAAAAGAGTAAATGAGCTGTAGCTATTTCTCTCTATCTTTGCAACAAGCCTTTCAACAACTTCTTTTTTCACAATAAGTGTTATAGAGGAAATTTATTTTCCTAATCGTAAATAGCCCCGCCGTAAGATGTAAACGTCATGTTGACATCTCGCTTAGGCCGGCCATACTTTTTTTAATTATTTTCTGAGAGTTTCGCTAAAGTACCAAGCTCTTCAAGCACTGTGCAAACACTATTTCTTTTATAGAAAAAGTTTTTGCAAAAGAATTCTTCTAATATATTGGCAAAAACTTTCGTTTGAATAGAAAAAAAAGTTAGTTTGTAAAAAATCTTGGGGGATAACAGTGAGCTTTTTAAAAACCAAAAAACGATCATCTTTTTTAATTTCAGTCACAAAGGGCCTTTTTTCAGAAGTGTTTCTGTCAAACGCCAGGACCAGGACCCACTGCTAGGACTTGATCTCCATTTTGAATTTGAGAAACATCGATAATTTTACAAACAAGGTTCCCATCGATTAAGAAATTTTGAGAGATTAGCGCAAATGTTTTTTTAAATTTTCTAAAAATTTTTTCAGGGCTAAAATTTAGTATAGTCCCATGTCAATAGATTGTGAACGGTTTATAATCATCAAACAATATTAGTCAATCCCTGATTTCGCTATCTTATAGGAAACCAGCAACAAGTAAAAAAGCGACCAGCGGAGGTCGTCCGCTCCCACAGGCCTCGGAGCCCATTTTGTGGAGACGATTGGGGTGTCTCAGGGCATGAGAAGAGGTCATCTGGATGCACGGAAAGATGTGGTCTTTAGAGGAAGTGATGGTGCCCTGAGCGGATTCTTAATAGATATACACGGATTTTCCTGCTTAGAAATAACTCGGATTCATCGATAAGGGAAGGTTCGGGGTTTAATAGTTTATTATGTTCGAGTGATCTGATAGCCTGTTCCTCATAAATGTGCTAGCAATCGCAGAACAAAGTAGTTTACTAAAACCTTTTTCAGAAAAGCGTGTTTTATAGACTCCTCTTAAAGACTCAGAGACATCAGTTGAAAAACTTGCCTAATCACAGTCAAGTTAGACTTTAGCCCAGCCAAGAGGAATTCGCTTTGATTAGGTCTAACAAGTTTTAAAGGTATGACTGAAGATAATGCAATTGGAGCGATTGATGCCATTTGTATTCGGAGTTATTTAACACCGACCCAAGAACGTGTCATCCATGAGTATCTCTTTTATAGTCCAGATATATTTTATTTCTAAAGCTTTATGAAAATGACGCAGATACATAAAATTTTCAGTTCGAAAGCTTTTCGAGTATTATAAAGGCCTACTTAACGAACATAATCAAACATAACTCCCAATAGTTTTAGATTTTGCATTCTCTTGTACGTTTTGAGTGGATTTACTTCAAAATGATATACCTTCCAGTCTTGACGAAGACCAGTAGAGCACACCTTCATGTTCTCATGGAGCTTCAATTCGATTAAATGATATTGATAAAGATAATTAAGGATTCCAATGACGCTCTAGTCAAGCTTTTAAAGCTCGAAGAGACATTCGCGTGGAAGGCTCTGCAACTATTTTTAAATCCATCATATCTTTAAAGATTGCTAAAGATAACAGGATACCTGCAGATGCAACAAAAAGCTAGTCAATGTGGAGGCGTTAAGTTTTAATTCCTAATTAATTGCTGTATATTTCTCTTTACTGCGGACGTCGCAACCCTGTTTCCTTCAGAGTACTTGATTAGAAACCGCTATATCGAAGCTCACGATTCCGAAGGAGACATAAAAAATTATTTCTTGAAGCGCATGCAAGCTTGTCAACAAGGTGAATCATCAATTCATGCAACTTCTGAAAACAAAGAAAAACAAAAGGCTACTACAAAAAAGGAAAGATAGTTTAAGGAAAGACAGGTTAAATATTAGCCAAAAAGAAACCTTTAAAAAAGCAAAAACTGAAAACAAGACCATTAAAACCTAAATTGATAATCAACGAATGCTTTTTTAATTTTTTTTGTCATTTATATTTTTTTATGATAATTATGTATATTTAATTAGCAGCAGAGGATAGGATGGAATGGCAATTCCCACGAAAGATGGCTATTGATATGCGTTGGAAAAGCCATGTCCGTTCCCGATGATCATTTCTTCTTCTGCTTGCCAAATCCCCCAGTTTAATAAGGAATTTTTTTAGTTCTGGGGCCGAGGACTCCCGATGTCTCCACTGCGATCGGGGCAAAGATGTGGCGGTGAGATAATGCACTGAAATTGGAGGCTGATATTAATGAGGCAAAGTCTTTTGTATTTTCCTGTGATATGTGGTCGGTTTTAAGATTAATTTCTCCAAAATTACTTTCTTTTGAGAATAAGCGCATTTTGATGCCTTTTTTTTACAAAACTCCTCTAATTACCTTTTATAAAACCAACTTATTTTGAACAATAAAAAGCCTCTAAAATGTCGGAATAGCACGAGCGGGATCAGATGGATCTTCAGGATTTGCTAAATGATCTCGCTTCTTATCAAACTTCCTTTCTAACCTCTGATAATAATCATGCCATTCAGAGATTTCTTTTTGCGGAGCTGCAATTTTATAGAGGAGTTTTAAAGGTGTCATTTTTTGACAAAATACGTAAAAATATTTTTCTAGATAAGCCTGTAAGGAGATAGGCTGTGATGATATACACGTTATTTTGTCTTGTCCTGTTTTGTGGGGGACATGCAATCCCAAAAAGTATGATTATTGAATACTTCTCCTGATAACTCGACTCTTCTAAGGTCTGCGTCTTTTCTTTTTGCCTTCGACAAGATCATTGAGTTTTTTGAAATAAGCCGCATGGTGTTTGTTGAAATAATAATCTATTTGCTTTTCAGAAACAAAGGGACCTAGGGCTGATAAATCTAACTGTTCCAAAGTCATTTTACAATAAAACGAACTTATAAGCTCAAAAATAAAATTTTAGAGATCAAGTAGGAAATGGCAAATCTTTTCTTAGATCAATATCGTCTTTCAAACTGCTTCTGCTTTGAAGGTTTTTTAAAAACATAAAAAAGCTTCTACAAAGAAAAGGAATGGAACCCTTATGCAGTTTCTCATTTTATTCTGGATTTTTTTACAAATGATCCCTGAAATTTATCAAATGTACTACTTTCTAGAAGGTCTTACTTTCTCTTTATTTTTCAAGTCTGCAAAGCCTTTAGATCAGCGGTTCTCAACCGTGGTCCCCGGGACCACTAGTGGTCCCCAGAAAATTTTTAGTGGTCCCCAGGAATTTTCGAAAAATAAAAATATATTAAAGTTAAAACTAATTGTACAATTAAGTATAAATCAAAAACATTGAAATTAATCAAGCGGTTCTCAATCGTGGTCCCCAGAAAATTTTTAGTGGTCCCCAGAAATTTTCGAAAAATAACAATATATTAAATTAAAACTAATTGTACAATTAAGTATAAATCAAAAACATTGAAATTAATCTGATTTGATTAGCGTGGTTTATCATTCTAGTTATGGTTAACAAGAATCGTCGTCTTTGGTCGAATTCTTACGTACAATTTGGATTCACTAAATTCATTGCCCCAAATAATGAAATAAAGGCAAAATGCATGATTTGCCATAAAATTTTGGGAAACAATTCACTGAAACCTTCTCAACTTAGGCGCCACAAAGAGTCTGTACACCCAGAAAATTCTTCCTCACATGAATATTTTAAAGTCAAAAGAACGAAGTTTGATTTACAGCCAAAGCTTGAGTGGTTTAATAAATCTCAAGATAAACCGAGATTAGAAGCATCATATGCTGTAATTTTAATTTATATCTAAAACAAATATGTCTCAATGATTATCGCAAAAAACAAAGCTGCACATAATTCTGGTGAAAAGTTAATCAAACCAGCGGCTTTTGAAATGGCTCGAATTTTGTTTGGTCCGGATGCAGTTACCAAACTTAAGGACATACCATTCAATTTCCCGTAGAATTTCAGAATTGTCATCCGATATCCTGAAGCAATTAATTGAAAGAATCAATAAAAGTAAATGCAGAATAAGTATTCAATTGGACGAGTCAACTGACATTTCTAACGTCTGTCAGCTTGTGTCCTATGTTCGCTTTGTTGATGATGAGAATATTATTGATGAGTTTTTATTTTGTTTGGAGATGGATGGACACACTCGTGGAGAGGACATCTTTAATATTTTTGACAATTTTATGAAGACGAATAAAATCCAATGGGATAAAGTTGGATCTATATGTACTGATGGTGCACCTGCGATGATTGGTCATCAATCTGGACTTGTTACTCGTATTAAGGATTTGGTTCCTGATATTGTTACAAGACATTGTGCATTGCACAAATATGCACTTTGTTCAAAAACTATGTGTTCGTCGTTAAGAGAAACACTAAACACTATTGTAAAAGTGATAAACTATATTCGATCTCGACCACTTAATCATCGAATTTTCCAAACTCTTTGTGAAGAGTTAGGAAGTAATCATTCTATACTACTTTATCATTCTGAAATTAGGTGGCTTTCAAGGGGGAAAATCCTTTCGAGAATTTGTGAACTTTCTCCTGCGATCTCTTTGTTTTTGCGTGATAATATGCAGCATGATTGGGCCGATCAATTCGATGATTTTACTTTTAAATCGAAAATGTATTATCTTGCCGATTTTTTTAACATTTTAAATGAGTTTAATTTGTCAATGCAGGGTAAAATTTTTATTAATTTATTTAAAGGTCTTTATATATCAATTGTCGAAGTCAATCAAATAATAATGGCTTTTAAAAAAAAGTTATTATTGTGGATAATGAAAATAAAAAAAGGAATAACATCAATGTTCCCAATGCTTGAATATCATCTCGGACACAACCCACCGGATAATGTTCTTCTAAGTCTGATAATCAAACATCTGGAAAATCTCAAGACAAAATTTGATGATTATTTTCCTGTTGAAGACCCAATTCCAAACTGGATCGTTCAACCTTTCTTGACCTCATTTAAAGAATATCAGGAACTCAATTTTCAGCAGAGCTTGATTGAACTTCAATGTAATCAGTCTGCTCAGATTATTTTCAAATGTACTTCATTTGGTATTCTCATAAATAATTACTTTTTATTGTTAGGTGTCAGATGGCGAAAGAATTTCCCATTTTGAGTAAAACTGCATTGGAATCAATACTTGCATTCCCCACTACTTATCACTGTGAAATGGCGATGTCGTGTCTGACTTTTCTAAAAACAAAATATAGAAATAGACTACGGGTACAAGATGATATGCGAGTAGCTTTGTCGAACATAGAGCCTGATATAAGTAAAATTATTCTGAGCAAACAAGATCAGAAATCTCACTAAATTACTATTAAATTTTCTGTTATTTTCATAATGTTCATGTTATTTTTATAATAAATATTCGAACATGTCTAAACCTGGCCCTGACGAGGCCAAAAATTGTGCGCTAATACCAAAAAATGTTTATTTTATTTAAGGTGGTCCCCACAAAATTTTATAGTGCAAAAGTGGTCCCCAGTCTAAAAAAGGTTGAGAACCGCTGCTTTAGATCCCACTCAAATCAAACTTGAACAAGAAACCGTGATCGGTACAAAAAACCAGTATAACCAGTATACAGGTTTCTTTGCAGAATACTGCTCCGTTCAAGCTATTACCTTTCTAAAATATGCTCTAAAAATCCTACTTTTAATACCTCCATGATCGATTCTGGATTTAAATAAACGTTTCAAAAACTCTCAGAAAATACTCAAAAAGCACGTAAAGAACAAGCATGAAACTACTTAATAAAAATAAGGTTTGACAGAAGAAAATGTCGATAATTTTCTACTTAAAATCGTGTAGTTTCCAAAAAGGCGCCTAAACGCGACTTTCTTTTTGGCAGATCTTTTCAGTTTCTCTCCAGTCAAGATTTACCTGTAAAAAAAAGCTCTCGAAGCATTTGAAAGTGAGTTAGAATTCACCTCCGACACCTTTTAGCCACTACTAAAACAAGGATTTTTTGCTAGTATTTTTCCAGAAAATGTGTCCACAGCTCGTCACATAAAACCGAGGGCAAGTGTATTCCAAATACGGCAAAGAGAGGAGTATTCTGAGAGCTCATTGAGTTTGTTAAAGGAATAAAAAAATTTTCAATTGAGCTTTAATGTAGAAGGTACGGTTTCATCGTCTTCCAAAAAAGAAAATTCTTCACAGGAAAAACGCCAAATGATAGCCAAGACCACGGATTCGATCAGTTAACAGCTTAATTTTATCCTACTTTCTTTACAAGGCTTTAACTATGCCCCACTTTGAAGATTGGCATGCCAAGAATAACCAAATCATTGTTCGACGGGAACCGCAGCTCTTTGATCAGGCAACCAATGGTTGAGAATGCACGAAAAAGAGTGCCTGGGTAGAGAGATATTTACGAGTTCACATTTGCTGCTATTTAAGGAGAGTCCAGTCTTCAGGAACCAGAAATGATTCTGGAGACATCCTTGGAAACCATATCAGTGAGTTATCCAATAGTCACGTCGTCCAGATACCAGAAATTTACTTTGTAAGATAAGTTACGAGCGGTGTGGTCAACAGAGAGGGCAAACATTAATAAGGCAAGTGGATCACCCTTATAGATGTCACATTTAGACATGATAATTAGGTCGAAATACAAAAGAAAACTTGGCGAGAAGTGGGAAAACCATTTGGAACAGATGGTCTTGTCAATACTAAAATTAGTTCAAAAAGTAATTTCAACAGAGATAGATGCCTCATGTTCAAATCAGACTTCCATTTAAAAAAACTGCTCAGGTTGAAAAGGCTTGGCAAAAAGTTGGGAGTAGGAAAGGTCCTCATTGAAATCAGCTTCGTGAAAACTCATCAGCCCGACCATTACTACAACCAATGGGATTGAATATATTTATGTTCTGTATTTAGCAAAATATCAAATTTCGACTACATCTGACTGAGCTTAACGTTTTAATAGAATCTACTACTATCGCGTAATAAAGGTCTCAGGAAACATAGTAGTGGGGATTTACTCATAGTCAAATTAACAAATAATTATTAAAACCAACTCTTAAAACAAATTCAGTTAAAATTCTAAATCACATTCGAGTTAATTGAGGGGGAGGTACACTTCTAAAAGACCCAGAAGAAGCATTAGGTCCAAGTAAGACCTGTACAAATATTTCAATATAACCAATACCTGTCTTTGTTGTTGTTCGATTTGATTAGTTACAGCAAATCTCTCATTTTCAAGCATTACGGGGAGAACAATAATTATCAGAGAAGTTGTGACTCCCCATGCTATCGTGGACAGACGAGAAATGACACTGATCGTCACTTTGCTGGTTGTTTCGGAAACATTCCATACAAAATCCCGAAATGATTGAGGGAATATTTCAGTCAAGGCACACAATCTCTCAAGAATAGTTTCATCCTCGAACTGTGTATTCAAATATTACAAATATGCCTCATCCTCAATTACATTAATGTCATTGTGGAACATCTGATACACTGATAAATACAACAACACACTAAAAAGAATGGAGTATTATATTTTAAAATTGATTTTAATTCTTTTAGTTTTTAGTTTTTTTAGATCCATATTAGATAATTAGAAATCATTTTCTGAATTCTGGTTTCCATCAATAACGTAGACCGTGTGATCAAAAATAGGCTACTCATTCCCCCAGTCTAGAGTCACACTTGGAGTGCCTGCTAATTTGTGATCGTTACGCGTATTATCGATCAAATAACGAAAATAAACATGATCAACTGGACTAATGAGGTGGCTAATGCAAAATTCAAAAGGATACCACGAAGTGGATTGTCTATAATCGCCTGAGCTTTTAAAGAACATTTCCTTACGTCAAGGATGTTGCGAATTTAAAGCAAAATGTCGGGAACAAAATCTAACTTTCCAATGGAAAATCAAAGTTCGATGAGGCAACGAGAGATACCCTGAGTAAATACGGATTCTGAAAGTTAAAGAGAGGAGAACTTGGAAAGATATCTGCTTGCATTAGAGACGAAATAAATATTGTTGAGAAAAAACTAAGACTCACTAAAGCAGAAAGAGAATTGGTGTTTTGAACTCAACCGGCGACGTTTTTTTAACATTAAACAATGAAGAAACGTCGCAGAACTTATGTTTGACGAAAGCGAATGCCTGTCGTATTGGAAGAAAATAAGAGTAAACACGAGAGGGGTAGAAGTACAGTGGCGATTAGTAAGAGAGTCATCAGGCAGAGAACACATTTTCCGACTGTAGCAAAAAAACAATTAATGAAGTAATTTAACAGCTTCCCAACTAACCTGATTGTCGAGGATTCAGATATTATTGCAAGACCTGATTAGAATTAACATGAAGAAAATAGAAGTTCATAATTCAAGGAAGCAATTTTGTAAGGATAATCAGTGCTTCGAATTAAATCGAAAAAGATTCTATCGAGACTTAACAATGAAAGAGGAAGTGACGCTGTATGGATTTGATGATGAAGAATGTGTCTCTTTTTGGCAAAAAGTCTGGAGCGAGAGAAATGAGAAGCCTGAATCATATGACGTTGTTGAAAAACGAACTAATTGTTCTGAACATATGCTTCCAGAGTTCACGGAAGAGTTTTTTGGAAATGTTATTAAGTATCTTCCTGACTGGAAGACATGTGGGTGTGACGGGATATATAACTTTTCCATTAAGAAGATGGAGTCATTACATGGATTTCTGCGTCACGGGATAACCCGAATAATTGATGGAGAGTATTTGATTCCTAAAAAAGATGATTGTGAGACCCCGAAGGACTTACGTCCTATAACTTGTATGCCGAAATTGTATAAACTTGTCACTAAATGTGTTAATGTAAAACTGGCCGATATATTCCGCGCAATGTGTGTATTAACAAATTACAATGAGAGATCCAATTAAAACGAATTGGAAGCAGAGAATCCAAAATAAAATTGAGTCTTTGACTGAAAAGGATATATGAATATCGAAATACTTTATGTCTACTATTAAAGACGAAGAAAAGAAGAAAGTCATTGACATTTTATGTTCTTACAATTACAAAAAATCCAAAAGGGAAGAATTTGAAAGAATCTCGACAACAATCACAGACCAGATTCGAATCCTAAACAAAAAGGTGTCTATTGTAAACAAACTGGTTACAAAGTGTGTGAATGAAAAAAATTGCAATATATACCGACACTTACAACTTGATAACTCTGTACCAGCTTGGAACTAAACGACATTGTCAAGGAGCAAAAGAACTTGCACTTTTAAACAGATGCGTCAACAGAGCGCACGATAATAAATTATTTTGTGCATGGATCGACGTCAAGAAAGCATTTGACTCAGTTGATCATGATTTTCTTGTTGAAATCCTCGAAAACTCTGGACTGCCTAATTGGATAACTAGTTTTATTATGTCAATTATTCCAAACTGGAAAGTCTCTTTGATATTGGGAAAAAAACAGCTGGGAACTGTTAATATAGAACGTGGTATACTCCAAGGCGACTCTCTGTTGCCCCAATTATTTGTACTTGTTTTGGATCCGTTAAGTAGACTTTTATCTTCAAAATATCCAAATATATCGATAAATTCTGGTGGCATTAATTCCTTAACATTTTCTACAAATCACTTCCTATTCATTGACGACTTGAAGCTATTGTCCAAAGAAGAGAAGACATTGGCCGGATGATGGAAGATGTGAATTATTACTTTGAATCATCTGGATTGGAGAATAATTTCGATAAATCAGCAACAAATAGTTATCTATTAAGAAATGATGGTAAATTGATGGATGGTCTGGAACCATTGCTTACCTACGGTTTCGAGGGATGATACCCTACTGGTGAGAGGGATGGAATTATCGCTAAGCTCGAAAAGACGAGACGATATGCCATCAAATTGGCAAATGGACTCTAGCTGGACCAACCCATCCCTCAAGAGATGGAAGACGCGACGGAAACGGTTGGAAGTGTTCTTGAGAGAGCCTTTTCCTCTCGAATCTCGAATTAAAAAAAAGAGGAAAACAAAGGAGAAGAGGCATACGTTGTCTCATTAACTTTCTCTCTCTTTTTTCGGCTTTTCCGTTTTAATAAAAAAATTCATTCATTCACATTGTTTAAAACCTTTAGAATGCATGGTGATGAACTTTCAAAAGTTCGTGATTGACTTAAGATAGAGTCAAATTTTATGATGCCGATGTCAAGAAAAACCCCTCTTTATAAACCAGATTTTGATTATCAAAACTATACCATTTTCAACTCAATTTGACTATTACAAACTTCAAATTGTAACAGCAAAAATCAAATTTATAGGTACGAACTTCGAATTGCAACCCTTTATTGTCGACTATATTAACTTGTTTGACATTCTTCTAAATATCTCAAACTAAGGATTTATAATCGTAGTCTGAATATTTGAGTTTTACTATAAAAATCGACCTCCTCAACACCCTTCCAACCATTGCCAACTGAGGATTCATAATCTTCGTCTTAAGATTTGAGTCATACTATGAAAATCAGAAAATCAATATGCGAGTTCTCCACGTGCGTAGAACCAATCGACTTTTTTTACGGAGAAACCGTTCCCCGTGGTTTTGAATGTGACAGGGCAAAAGATGTTTGGTTGCGAGAGTTTGGTATTTGTTGGTCAATTAAATATACTTTTATTCAACAATAAAAATCAAAGTATAAATATTGTATTCTTAATTGAGTTTCCAAAACTAAAATATTGTTTTTCTACGTGTTTAGATTTGACTGGACTTTCACATGGAAAATCACAGCGATAAATCAAACAAAGATCAACATCTACAGGAAAATAAGCTCAAATGCGTTCTGCGTCACAGCGGAAAATCTCAGAAACGTCAAAGTGTCAGTAGATCGGGAATGATTCAAGTCGACTTATCCAGGATCAGTCTCGATGATACGCAATTTCAAGCTTTTCTTTTGTCCTTTGGGCAGACGAATCACTTTTTTGAGAGGGGAGACGCTTTACCTCTTTGCATCCGCGGCATAAAGGATTATACACCCATGAACAAAAAATTTTATTTATATTTTATTTCTTCACATATTTTAGTTATTAATTTAATGTTTGTTGTATAAGTTATGTCATGCTATGCAACAAATTAAGAATCAGAAAACCCACGCAACACATAGGAGGCACTGGCTACTCTGTCGATGGACCCCTCAGTGGCCTCGATAATGTTCCCACTGGTCATATCTGAGGGGGGGGGGAGTATTCATGTGGCAGACTCAAGAGAACATTGCCTTGTGTAATCCTTATACAGTGACTCCTTTGAAATTGGCCATTTTTGGTTCCACGTGTTTTTGTGGTCAATTCGAGAAATGGCCAATTTGAGAAATAAAATCAATTTTTTGTATAAATTAAATTTTGAATAAGAACAACTTTTATCCAGAAAATTTTAAGTAATTAAGCATTATTAATGTTCTTAAAGTAGAATTGGATGCCCATCTGCTTTTTTTGAGTTTTAATGACATTTTCCTTATAGCGCCTTATGGATGTAATCAATTGAACTTCATGTTCGTTCTCAATGTTTTTTAGGAGCTCGTTTTCAATTTTAGTTAACTTAATCACAATGTCTTCTTTGTCAATTGAATCATTGGATTCTACTTCAGCTTCTACTTCTTCTTCATTTTTTATATTTTCAATATCCTCAACGTCTTGAAATGTATCATTTTCAGAATATTCAAAATCCTTGAAATCTGTTTCTAAAAATACTCTTCGAAGGAATCAGCTTGTAATACAATCCCGTTTCGTCCAAGTTATAAATTTGATCGGCATTATAACTCTTTGATATTTCTATGAATTTTTCGATAAATAAGTCGACATTTACTGGATCATTAGTTCTCATTTCTTCATGTAACTTGGTCATTTGAAAACCATGCCTCTTTTTGAATTTATGAAGGTATCCATTTGAGTTTTTAAAATTATCCAGTTTTAATTCAGCTGCGAATAAATTAGCCTTATTTGAAATTAAAGCATCATTAAAAAAGCCACCTTAATCATAAATTAGTAAAAATTACGGATCACATGGGTGGAGAAAATGTAGTCTGCCAAATCGATGAAAGTCTCTTTTGTCATAAACAAAAGTACCATCGGGGTAGACTTGCTAATTCTCAAGTGTGTTTTCGTCGAATGTTTGACATGTATAAATTTAGGGGCGTTTGTTTAATATGTGTAAATTTGAGGGCGTTTGTTTAATGTGATCCCAAATTACCTTTAGACTCAATCGAATCCATCCATTCAACTAACATAGCATCAAGCTTTGTTTTTTACACTGAGTCTATGCGCATTTTTTGAAGATAGATTTTGTTTTTTACACTCTTTGAGAAAAAAATCTTTTTTCAAAATAATATTATTAATTGTTTTTCTGAAAATCTTCTTTTTAAACAAATGGGAAAATCTATCAGCAAAATACTGACATGAAACATCTTCATTTTGATTTTTATAAGTTAAAATCTGTATTTTTTGATAAAAAGTGAGACGAGTATAATTACCACGAGAATTGTTGAAAGACATAAAATAACTGAAATTTTATTAATTTGCAAATTATATAAAATATATTTTAAAATTTATGGTCAATTTGAGAATTGGCCACTTTCAATGGAAATTCGAATTTTTCTTAAGATAATTTTATAAGTGTGGTCAATTTCAGAGGTGGCCAATTTTAGAGGTGGCCAATTTCAGAGGAGTCACTGTATATATTATTCAATGCTGTCATCAGGAATGACAAAATATACGTCGAACAATATGTAGTCTCATTCCTTACTCCCAGTTGGACGAACTCCTGTGTCCTCAGTTGTATTGTCACTAAGGAGATTTGTGCTGCACTTCCACAACCAATGGATACTCAGGGACTTTGCTGTGTCCACGATGGAGAAGATTGTGAGGTAAGAAGTGGGATCATGCAGTCTGTTCGACTCGGATATTACCCAGATCAAGTTGAGGGTGTGCAGAGTGTTGGAGACTGTTCTCTCAAGTTCTCATTCCTCCACACCCGCCTGCTACGGAGCCACATGTGGATTGCTGTCTCTGGGGCACGAGGTTGGGTGTCTCTCTTAGTCAAATCCTACCTCCTTCCCCACGCTAGCTACGTCACCGATCGAGTCAAGTCCCTGGCGGAGAACACGTACCCTAACAGTTTGGAGAGACTGGCGGCCGACAAGTACATTGGATTTTTCAAAGTACATTTCCCGAATCATTACTTAGACCAAAATGGGGGATGAGATCATCCAGAATGTGTCCCGCGAACCCATAAGTTGGGGAGATTCGGCATTGGAGTGGCCGCATATATCAGAGAACAGAGGTCGGGGTCACACACCTACTTTGGTTAAGAATTATTTGTTAATTGAGTGCGAGTAATAAAATACAATGTTCTTGCTGGCATTAGCCATCTGTTGTTCTATATTAAGCAGTTACCACAGCAATGAGGAAATAAAGCAATTCTTGTCCCGAGTGCATGCAAACTGTCCGGAGATAACTCACATTGTCGAACTAAAGAACTATTCCTTTCATTCTGAGAGCATTCAAGGGATTATATTCGGAAAAAAGCCCAGAAAACATACAATTGGTAATTGTTGACCTCATTTGAAGGGATTCCCAAGTTTCGATATTTCGGGAATATCCACGGAGATGAGACAGTGGGGAGAGAACTCTTGTTGCTGTTGGCCGACCATTTGTGTCATCAGTATTTCAACAACGAGTGCCAGATAAGGAGACTTGTCGACATGACTAGAATTCACATATTTCCTACTATCAACCCCGACGGATTTGACTTGAATGCCCGAGAGAATGCTCAGGAAATTGACCTCAATCGGGACTTTCCCGTCTTTGATCCAACAACAGGCACTCTGAAGCAAAAGAGACTGGTTTTTCACATTTTGAGCAATTGAGAGCGAGCGAAGGAGACACAGCGAATTGTGGAGTACATGGACAGTCTCCCATTCGTCCTGGGGGCGACACTCCACGGAGGATCCAACGTGGTGGTTTTAACCGTTCGACAGGAACCTGCAGAACTAGAATGTCTACACCAAATGCCCCGACGATGTCACATTCATGTTTTATGACTTCTGAACTTACAAAGCTATATATCTAGACAGTATGCGAACTCCCTCAGTTCTGGCACTGTAAAGTGTGCGGACGAATGGACTGAGTTCGACCGTGGGGTCGTGAAGGGGGCCTACTGGTAAAGCATGAGTGGGGAACTTATGGACTACACGTATTTGGGGACCGACGGTTTTGAACTGACGATTGAAATGTCTTGCACAAAATTCCCTAGCTGGGACGAGAACAGCACAAATCGTTTTGGGAACAGCACAAATCTGCCTTGGTGAATCTCATCTGGCAGGTGTTTCTAGGTTTGCTGATCTCCCAGACTCATCTCGGAGTGAAGGGACTCGTCTTAGATGGGAAAAGTGGGGAGGCACTTAGCAATGTTTATGTGCAAGTTATTGATTTAAGCACGAATGAATATATTGCACACAACGTCTCTACAAGTGCACTTTTGCATGCAGTCCTTAGACGCACTGGGGGCGTATTACAGGTTCCTGGCACCGGGAACCTACAGACTGGTCGTCCAGGAACCTGGGTTCAAGAGGAATGAGTCTGTAAACATTTTGAGAGACAAACATTGCTGCTGCGAGGCTAAAATTACGATTTTAGATTGGAAATTGATTTATGACGTACTTACTAATTTAATTTACCAAAATATACTCAAACTGGTTAGTTTCCTATCCTATAGGAAACTAAGGTTGGACAAATATCTAGTCCAGGGGTGCGCAAGCTTTTTGGGTTTGCGGCCGCATAGCATTTATTTTTCCTTCTCTTCCACGGCCGCACATTTTCTGCATTATTTTTTCGATATAAATATAGTAATTTTTTTAATTATTAAAAGTGACCGCATAAGTTGCCCATTGTCATCGAGACCGAATGAGTTCTTGGACAGGAAATGCTCTCGTTCATCAGGGACATCATATTATTAAAATAAATAATTATTTCATGGAAAAAAGATAAGAAAGAAGGAAAGTTAATTAAAAGAAATGTATTATACAAGTTATTCTAATGAAGGCCAGGATCTTTGGTATTTTTTGCGAGCTTATTGAAATCCACTGGTAGGGTAGATATCATTATGCGCAAACATGATTCTAAATTTGCATCCGTTATCCGAGATCTATATTGACTTTTTAAATATTTCATTTTGGAAAATGTAGACTCACATGAATATGTGTTTCCGAATGGCGCATTCAATTTGAAATTCCAATGTAATTCAATTTAAAATTCCAATGGCGCATTCTTAATCGAAACAGTATGTGGTGCTGCAGTTAATTAAAGTTTGAGTTCAATTTTTTTAAATTCGTTAAATCGCTCTTCAAATTGTTTCAAAATATAATCGAATATAGTATTAAATGTATTTGGTGTAATGAGTAAAAGTTTGATATTTCTTTTCGTAAATCAAGCACACGACATGCTGTTTCACCTTGTGATAGCCATCGAACTTGTGCATGGTATAAAATGTCTTCAGCAGATATTTCACTACCGGAAAGAATTGTACGAAACTGTCTATGTCTCAATGCATTGTTTCGGATATATATAATAATTTGTTTTACTTCATTAAGTTTATCTTCAAATTTTTTCATTTGTGAATAAAGTGCTTGTTGGTGAAATGAAAAAGAAAAAAATTGTGTTTTAAAAAATTCAAAATAAGGATCCTGTTGGCCGTTGTGCGTGGGAATAGCTGTTCCATCCGGCTTGCTGGCCGTTTAATCTCTGATTAATTTTAACTTTCCAGTTTGTTCGGTCAAAAAAAGTAAAACGCGGGCCAGACTATTAATTTTTGAATTTTTCGATTTAACAGGATATTTGTTTCTTACTATAATTTTTATAATATTTTGAAACTTTTTTATTATTTGAAAGCATTTAACAACAGATTGATTTTTTTTTTAAACTAAAATAATTGTTAATTAAGTAAATTTATGATGTTAATTCTTTGATTGAGAGGACGCGCGAATAGATAGGCAGTTTCCGCGCAATATCGCGAACGAAATGCGCTGAAAAAGCCAACTAGACTCACGTCTCTCGTGACTCTTCCTTGAGATCATCAAGCCGATTTCCGAAAGGAACTCAAGAGCTTTTGGGCCGATTATCCCGCTCGTTTCGAAAGCCAGGGGGACGAAAAGGCAGGTGTTCTCCAATGAGGCATACTTTGTTATTTTTATTGTTTCGGCATGTGCGGAGGCTGAGCCAGGGCGGGAGGCAGAGTCCATGAGAGATTACGAGGAAAACGAGTCGACACAGGTCACGTCCCAAACGAGAGCGAGTCCCCCCTTGAACGGGAATAGCGTGGACCCGTCGGGACGTTTTCCGTCGCCACGGTCTAAACCAACCGGCTCTAGGACCGAAGGGAATCCAGCGGCGTTGAGCGCGCGCTTGACAATATCATTCAAGGCGGCATGTCTGGGTATACGGCCGGTACTGAGGCGACAAGAGAGGGGGTGTAGCCCTCTCCTGTCAATGACCTTTCCGCATCTGCACTGATGTGGCAGGCAAATCTCTATGCCAAGCCGTAAACAGATTCCGATGCGGACAGATTCGTCGTCCAGCAACATTCCAGCAGAGGAAATCGGCAAAGCGTCAAGCCAATCGGCCGAGTGGGGTTGACAGGCACAATTGATGCTTGCCAACTGAAACTGGTCAGCACATAGGCGGATATCTTCGAGTGTATGCAAACAATGTATCTCATCCCAGTTCTTTTGAACTGAGGGGACGTCCGGGATTTTAAGCCCACGAGAAATCCACATGTTGACACCCGCCGCATATTCCAACAACTCGGGCTGTTCAGAGGAGGGGAAGAGAACAGAGTTGAAGGAAGTAGCAGAGGCAGACAACGAGGAAAGGTAACATGGGAGGGATAAATCAGCACAAGAACGAATGCCGATGCCCCCGTAACGAATAGGTAAATTAACCCGTCGCATGTCTGAAGGTTTGAATTTGATATTTACGAGGAGTTCAAGAGCTTCAGAGACCATGTTGTCGAGACGAGACAAGTGATTTTGTTCGTGAAAGCACGGCGATGAGCGCATGAGATAAGTTAGCCTCGGTATGAAGAGATAGTTCTTTAGCAAGAAAAGGCCTAAATGGGATTCGAGTTTGAAAATGCGGGAGATTAAAATTTCCAATTCTTCGAGCCTGCCACATAAAGCCTTCTTAGTAGCCTTGCTATTGATTGGGGAACCCAGAATGATGAGGTCATCAAGCTGGGTGATGCCCAGGCCTTCAATATAGCGAGATAAGGTGGAAAAAATTAATTTGAATTCCGAAGGGCTCGCAGACAAGCATATTAGCTCGGATTTGGATCCATTCAAAGCGAGCCCAATAGACGCAAAACCAGAAATAATTTTTTCCATATCCTTCCTGACGGTCTCCAAAGCCCCGCCGAGAGTAACATCATCGAGGTACCAAATGTTTACCTCGGATGACAATTGGCGGGCAATGTGATCAACCCCGAGTGAGAATAAAAGGGGCCCAAGAGGGTCGCCTTGTTGGATGCCAGTTTCGGACATAATAACATTGTCGGCAAACAAGAGACAGCTGGGAGAGGCGTAAGACAGATGGACGATCGGATATAAGGCAGGGAAACGACATCGGACAATTTCAAGGATTGATTAATTTTTACAATTAAAACATGTTACAGAAACTTGACATCTTTTTTTCTTTATAATAGCGTCAATGTTTGGAGTGAAATCCTGAGTTGCTGTCAATGTTAGAATCTCACTTAGATGAGTTTCTGTGAGCCTCAATCGAAATCCTGTTTTGTTTATGTTCATTAAAGAAAAAAGTTGTTTACATAAATATGTACTTCCAAAAATTAAAAAAATCTTCGTAGCTAAGGCTAAGTTCGGATACTTCGTCAAGAGATATTTATAAAAGCTGTCTAAGCTTACCATGGTAAATTTATTTTTTAGATCTGAGTTATATTTTAAACAAGAGGGGAAACCCCTAGTCTGGGACGCAACCTGTGTGGACACTCTCTGCCCGTCCAACATTGCCGGGAGCGCAGTGGACAGACTGTATGCCGCGGAAAAAACGATGAGGGCGAAGGAGAGAAAATATGAAGCGCTGCGAGATCGATTCGTGTTCTGTCCGATTGTGGTCGAGACAACTGGAGGAATAAGTGGGAAATCGCTTCGCTTCCTAAAGAAGCTTGGACGCTTAGCCACATTAAAAAGCCACGACACACGTGAGACCCGGTGGCTTCTCCAGTTGATCTCCGTTGCTATCGTGAGAGACAACGCAACGTCAATTATGTTGGCGGGGTCCACTTCGGATAGATGGCTTTGTTAACTTCTAGTAAATTACTCTATATGTGTAAATTAACAATAAATAAATATAAGCTTTTAAATCAATTATTTCCAATTGTAAGTTAGCTGCAAGATCAGAAATAATTGCAGTAAATGGTGCTCAAAAAACAATAAATTTGTTTTAAGTTTACGGAAAATTTCAAAACGTGTCTCAAATTGTCGAAGCAGTCCTGTTATTTTCTCCTTGTAACAATTCATATCTGAAATGATATAGTTATCCGTAAGTAAAACCAATATCATTGAGAAAATTGTCAAATTGACAGTGATTAGGATCTCTGGCTCAAATAAAATTTATTGTCCGAATGACCACCTCCATTACATAATCAAATTTTGGATTTGATGCAAAGTATTTCGTGGTGCAAAATACAGTGAAAATCAAAAATACAGTGAAATCCATTTGCAACTTGTACCTGTCACAGGGCCGCTAAATGGGACCTGAATAAAATTGCCAGGGAAAAGACTGAACTAGAAAAATCTATTCAGTATTTATACAATAGATTCTATCTTTTTTGGGTTTCCAGTACTCAGGTTGGGAACCACTGGCGTAGATCATTATTATTCAACCAAGACCACCGTCTAAAACCCAAAAAATAACTAATCAGGTGATCCCAGCTTCTCTAAGGAGAGTCCTCATTTTTTACCTGGCGTTCCTTCCTTTTTTCTGTACATTTTTTCTGGGGCGCGGCTGGTGTGTCGTCGGGTACGTCGTCCCCACGTTTCTTCACCAGATCTCCTCAAAAGTGGCAGCATTTAGTTGTTCATTTGCTTCTTCTAGAGTTTTGCACATTCTTGATTGAATTTTCGAAATTTTTCCCCAAATGGTTAGCTGATCGTATTTACCACGCTACACAGGCGCAACTAATTGTGGCTTACATGTACTATTTATAGACGGTTTGGCGAGTGGCGAGGCTCGTCCACTGTCTGCATTTTCGAAGGAAAACTTTGAGTATGTTGAGTTTCTTCATACATTTTGTGATCACATAATTAACTTGCTGCGAGAAAGACATATGGGTGTCGTATGTTACTCCCAAAATGTTTTGCGATTTTCGGAATCTTTTGGCATCTGGAGATCTGATAAATATAAGTTGAAAAAAGCTGGTAATAAAGCCGAGCTTTGGGGTACTTCATTTGGAAAATATTTTGAGCTTGATTTTGCACTTTTCGTATAGATTCTTCCTCTTCGCCCAGTGAGAAAGTTAGCTATCCAATTATTCCTCATCATGAATATCTCATTGATTGTTTTCACAAGCTGTGTTTGCCTGTGTGGTTTATTAGTTTTGTTAAAGTTGTGATAAGTATGTGAAGTGTTTATCTCCAATATAAAAAAATACAATTGGTAAAATAAAAGTAGATAGGAGGATTCTTCGAGGAGATAGCATGTTGTCGCTGCTTTTTGTATCTATCTCGAACCATTGGGTAGGCTTCTCAACGGCAGACACAGAAAAAGGTCAATAACTCCGCGGATACAGAGATTTCCTGGGCACGCTTTTGGCCCATTTCTGTGAGACCTTTTCTTTATTCCTTTGTAACACTGCACAACACCAAACCAAACGGTTTGGGGAGAAGACGCAATAGGACTAATAAACAAATCAATTATATTCACAGTTGTCAAGGCATCTACAATGATTGTTGGACGCTTGAGACGCCATAAGAACGAAGACTCCCAATCGCTACTGGGTCAAGATACCTCACGGAAAACTGCTGCATTTACCCCACACTCGAGCAACTTATCAATTCTCTATAGATAACCACCTCTGCTCCGTGGAAACTGGTCTTTCCCCAAAAAGCATATATACAGTGCACGACAAAAGTAACCGGACAAGCCGAAATTTCCATTATTTTAGCCAATTTTAATGCTTTTTTAAAACAATAGCTTCTTATTAATTAAAATATTCATTAAATAATATATTTACTTTTTTAATTTCTTTTTTTTGAATAATCCATTAAATTTAAAGCACACTTATTAAATGTAGGTGACAAAAGTAATCGGACACTTTTCAGTTTTTCGCCAAAATTACATTTTTTAACCTTTTTTAGGGGTAAACACATGTCAGATTTTGTTAAAGGACAAATAATTGCCTTTAAAAATCAAGGAATGTCTATCAGACGCATTAGCACTCTTACTTGTACCAAAAAATCGACGATCCACGATTTTTTGAAAAAATACAAGAAAAATATGATAATTTCACGACTTCCAGTTTCTGGGAGAGCTAGAATACTTTCTAAGATTGAAACTGATGAGCTAACTGCTCATAGTGTAGAAAATACATATGAAAGTTCAAACGTTTTACGTTCCTTTGTACATGAAAAGTTTGGAAAAGACATTTCCAAAAGGACAATAATTCGTTTATTGAATGAAAATAATTATTTTGGGAGATTAACCATGAAAAGACCCTTTCTCGCCAAAAAAAATGTTAAGGATAGATGAACATATCTAAAATTTTTTTAATGATTTCGGACGCAATTTTCTCAGACGAATCAATTTTTCAATGTATTATTTATTTGAAAAGAAAATAAAAGTTAATTAAGGTTGCTTAAGAGCAGAAAGGATAGCGTGGCTATTACCCCTGACAACGGTTGTTGAAAGGCGTTGAAACAGCCATTCGGTCTCCCTTCTATCTTTCGTCTGAACCGAGATCAGGGATCCAAGTTTCCTAATGAAAGAGATTGATTCCGGACCGAAGACTCCAGATGACTCCACAATAATCGGTTGCACTATGAACCTGTCCTTGAGCTCTGAATATTTTAATTTTTTAATTTTTTCGTAGTTCTGTGAAGCATATCCTGGAGAGGAGGCTGAGGCGATCAGGTTTGTCTCTGAGAAGGTGTCGGTGCAGGCGCAGTCCCAAACAAGGCACTTCCCGTTGGTGTACGGGAAGATTGTTATCCCATCAGGTCTTTTTCCGTCTGTGCGGATGAGACCAGGAGGCTCCAGCTGTGCCGGGAAACCAGCTGCATGCAAAGCGTTCTTGACAATTAGGTTCATTGCATGATGTCTTGGAAACCGGCCTGCACTGCGTCTGCATGAGAGAGCGTGCCGTCCGAATTCGTCAACGGAAACCCCGCAACTACAGCGGTGCTGGCGACAGATCTTCATGCAAAGGCGTAAGGAGATTGCAATTCGCAATGTCTCGTCGTCCAGTTTGTTTCCGACTGAAGGGATAGGACATGCATTGAGCCACGCTCCGGATTGTTTTTGTGAAGCGCTTCTAAGGCATGCAAGACGAGATTGATCAGAGACCTCTTCCAAGTGGTGGTAAATTGACATGGAATGCAGGTCGTCCCAACATCTCTGTGAGAATGAGTTAGCAGGTGTCTTGAGGCCTTTGTTCGACCAAATTTCGATTGCCATCTGATACCAGGAGGATGCGTTACGTTCAGTGGAAAGGGGGAGAACAGCAACCACCAGTGAGTCACACGACAATCGAGAAGAGAGGAAAGCGGGTAATGCAATATCTGCTGGAGAGCGGAGACCAATGCCTCCGAATCGTATTAGAAGCGTGGCTTGGGTCCACGAGGCTTCGTCAAAACGAATGTTGCAGAGATTTTCGGCACTGTGTTTCAGCCCTGTTTCCAGTTCTTTGAGAAGTTCAGGGTTTATAAAGCAGGGGGCAGAGCGGAGAACGTGTTGTAGCTTGTATTTTTCAATTATCTATGAATAAAAAATCTCGAATAGTTTACCGAAAGAAGGGGGAATCCTTAAAGTAGTTGATTTGATATTTATTTAGATATATCTTGCCAACTGTAAAACATGGAAAATGTAAAACAATGGTTTGGGGATGTATCTCATACAAAGGAGTGAGGAATTTAGTTTTTTTGATGGTACGTTAAACAGTGGACGATATGTGAATTTGTTGGCGAATAACCTGATGGAATCTGCAGCAAAAATGAATTTAACGGATTTCACATTCCAACAGGACAATGCTCCCACCCACAAAGCAAAAATTGTGACGGAATATTTCAACAAAAATCAAATCAAAGTTCTTTCATGGCCCGCCCAGTCACCTGATCTCAATCCCATTGAGCACGTCTGGGCATATATGAAAAGAAAAATAGATGAAAAAACCCCAACATGTCATAATGACCTAAAAGAGGAAATTATCCAAATTTGGAGATCAATCCCGATAGAGTTCATACAAAACTAATTTTATTAATGAAGGCTAGAAGCTACGCAGTGTATAATGCCAAAGGAGGCAATTCTAGATACTAATTTTTATTATTTTTAACTGTCCGGTTTCTTTTGTCGCACATCGTAATTATTTATGCTTTAAATTTAATGTACAATTGAAAAAAAGATTAAATTAAAAATGTAAAAAATTGTTTTTCGTGTAAATTAATGTACAAAGGGTGATTTATGTGAAAAAAAGTTTTAAAATGACTTAAAATAATGGAAATTTTGGCTTGTCCGGTTACTTTTGTCGTGCACTGTAGCTGCTTACAAACACATCGGAAAACAGATCAATTAAACTCACCCGGGGAAGATATGCCATTCAGATGTGTATGCAATTACTGTTTGGCAAAAAGATCACAAACTCGGAATCGAAAATAAAAACGACTGTAGCAACAAACATGGACTCAAGAATACAACGACGCATCAAGAAATTGGACATCCCGGAGTCTTTTGTAAAGGAAATCGAAAAACTCAAGGGCGGCACACAAATCTTCCAGACCATGCGACTACATAAAAGAAGAAAACACAGCAAACTCAAAATCATCGATGGCAGGGGAAAATTTTTTTACGAACCTACTGTTCAAGCCCGCGTCATTTCCCTTGTGGAGAAATGTACACGTGTCCATGTGTTTTCCATGGGCTTTCTTAGAGTAAACGATGACTCTGATTTCGACTTGAAACTCAACATCAAAGGCCTAGTGAACTGTCTCCAGTCACTGGACCAAATGTATTCTGACCTAAAACGCCCAAATCTGGTAGAGTAATAAATCAGAGTTTAGGAGTTATTTTGCTGAACCTGGGCAACGAGACTGCCCTCAGGTGAATGTTAGGTTAACCACTCTAGTCATGTTTTGTTATGGCGGGAATGTGTACTCAACTCTTCGCAAGTGGTGGATGCACTAGCTATTAATAGTGCTTATAATTGTGGGAATTTTGTTCGGTTTTTTCGGCTTGTTTGTCAGACTGAGAATGTTCTTGTGCTCTGTATTGCAAGGAATCATTGCAGACATGTTTATGAGACTGCTCTGTGTTCCATCAGGGACGCTTACAGACAGGCGTCAGAAAATGTAAGTTTGGTACCACAAAGATGCTTTTTTAAATAATTAATTATTTTTATTTAATTATGAACAAATTTAAATAAAATAATATTTTATATAGTAGAGTTTGTACGGACAAGTTGGGGGATTGGCTATATGTCAGTTCGGAAAAATTGTTAGAGAAAGTTTCAGAGTTTCTTTTTCTGGAGGATTCTGACGAGTTTTACGACCAGATAGAACTTTTTGTCGACGAACTGTGCATTGAATTCGGGGATTATATCAACCAGAGATATCCACAAAATATTTCCCGCGTTTTAAATGGCGGGAATTTAGAATCTGTTGTGCTTCGTGACGTTACGTCATCATTTGATTCTAATGGCCAGTTCATCAGTACAGTCCCCAGTGGCGGGAAAGTAGACAAAATCCACAATTTAACAACCCTAACTAAAATCGCGGGAAATGTAATGAATGAAGTAATTGGCGGGAAAATAATGTAAAAGTTTTGTTTTGATATTGTAGGGACATTGTAAGGGTATCAGCCCTTCAAAAACCCAAGCTATCTCTTAGTAAATTTATTTCTTGAGTATGTGAGTAACGATTGTTCAGATCCTGGCTGTGATTAACTCGTACGTGCTCGGAGTAACCGAACGATTCAAGTCCATTGTACGCAGACCATTGGTCGGTACATACGTCGACTGGCGTTTTATTTATATTATTTGGCGTTGGAGGATGTAAAGAAAAGGATAATTGTTGGCTGACTGCTATTTTCGACAGTTTGGTCAATTCATGGGAAATTGTTTTGGAAGATCTGCCGGAAATTGTATAACTTATTATTATTGAACACAATTGTATACTATCGAGAATACTGACATGTCTTCCGCGGAGAGATGCACAAGCTCCTGTACAAGCTATTTTTTCTTTTTTGCCAAACTTATTCCGGAATTGAAGGCATCATTCACTATATTTATTATAGGCTATGGATGTATTACTGGAATACTCAGATCTTTCTTTTAAAGTGGTTAATACACTCATGGAGATGGACTTTACGGCTTCAGTCTATGCTGAAAAGATCCACGACCATGTTCTCGGTTTGGCTTGCAAATTAATTAAACATCTTCATTTTGAAGATTTCTTCAGCTCGAAGGTCTTTCTTTAAACACGAAAAATAGAAATTTATTTCAAACTAATGGAACTGATCTTTACTTTTCCCACAAAAGACGTCAAAAATGTTCCAAAATGCAGAAGCAGGCCAAGTCGTCTGCTTGTCTTTACTCTCCTGGGTTGACACATTCCAAAAAGTGGGGATTTCTTTGCAACAGTGTGTGACAAACTCAGGTCAATCCATAATGATCCAAGTTACGTGTTGGCTCTCACTGCTTAGCATGTCCTTAGACACTTTGGGGAATATGTTCTGCCCAACAGCGAAGGAAAGTAGTCTCTAGGCCAGGTGTTCTCAACCGGGGGCGAATCGCCCCCCTAGGGGCGAAAAATTTTGTACAAGGGGGCGATAATTTTGTACAGGGGGGCGATAATATATTTAATAAAAAATAAAATTTATATTTATTAAAAATTGTTTAATTAGAATATTTTTAATGGCAAGCCTAATAATTAGGGCAATTTTTTTCAGGCACTTAAAATTTATTTTTAGGACCTTAAAAATAGGCATTTTAGGACTTTATTTTTAATTTTTAGGACTTTATTCTACATTTTTAGGCACATTTTAATAAGGTATTAAATCAAAAAGTCGTAAAAAATTATTTGTTATAGTAAGGTATTATGTCGCGTCCCATGGTGGTTACGCATCCCATGCTGGCTACATGTCACCTGTCAATCAATCATTTTTACGAGGTCATTGACTGTCAGATGTCATAATTAATGTGGTTTAATCATTCGTTACTCGTGTGGGCATATTTAATATTTTTAGCGTTATTATTCAATTTTCAACATGTCCTCTTTAAAATGTTTGCCCCTGTATATGTAATAATAGGTTTTGTAAAAAATATCTCAGAATATCATACTATAGTCAATATTTTAAATGGTCAACCTGTACAGACATCTTCAAGATAAATAAAATATAAATTAACTAAAAAATCCACTAAATTTATTGTCATTAATGACTGCTTATACCTCAAAGACGAAAGATTTCAAAAGCACAAACTAGTTATTTGCATGGATAATGAGAGTGAGATGCAAACTATTGCAGATTCTATTCACCGGAATAGCCATTCTGGAATTCGTAAACTGCAACAGGAATGTTTACACTCCTATTTTACAATAAAGCGTAAAATTATCGAACGAGTCGTCAAAGTGTGCTCAATATGCAAGTTTTCCATTCCACTTAAAGTATAAAATAAAAAACTTATATGGCAGGTTTCAGATTCTAAGTACCATGTGATTGCCAAAAGATCAAATGAACGATTCCAAGCAGACCTTATAAACGTTAAAAATTTAACGATTCGAACGATGGCTACATATGGATATTTACCGTCATTGATGTTTACAGTAAGTATGCCATTTGTAAAGGAGTTAAAAATAAATCTGCAATAAGTATATTTATGTTTTATATTGGAATCTAGATATTTGTGAGGCTTTCGAAGAAATTTGTTCAGAAATCGGCTTTTGCGAGATTCTACAAACAGATAATGGAACTGAGTTTAGGAATAAATATCTCGATTCTTTTTGCACGAAAAACAAAATCCAACATATTTACGGAAGACCAAATCATCCTCAATCACAAGTAATGACACAATATTTATCTGTTTCAGGGCATCGTGGAAAGATTTAATCAAACTTTAACATGCTAGACAACTTGGATGCTAGTGATTTTATATTGAATTTTTCTGATTAGAAATCAATGCAATTAAATTAATTATTAAATTTGACAGTCACCATGACAGGCATTATTATTTATTGACAGGTGACATGTAACCACCATGGGATGGGTAGCTTGTGTGGGACGCGACATATTAAATAATTTTTGACATTTTCCGCATTGAAACCTCTATCTTTAGTAATTAATTTTTTAAGCATAGAAAATGCTCTTTCAACGGTTGATGATGTACACTGACATTTTCTTATTAGTCCATATTCTTCAGGGGAGATATTACTTTTCTCCATTTCTATAATTGATTCTATGTCATTTTTGTGTAATCTTTTTTGTATGTATTCATTTATTTCTGCATTATCAGACGGAAATTTTAACAAACAAAGATCTGAATGTGCATCATTTATTGTATAACTTGTGGATTCCATTTTTTTCAATATTTGATTAAGTATCTGATAATTTTCATTTATTTCCATTAGACTTTTTCTTAAGGTTGGCGATTCAATTGCTTGTTTTACTTTTTTAACTAATATTCCGTCGTCTTTGAAATTCTCCACAATTTCAGCAATTGATACAAAATTATTTGCATAATAGTATGCTGCTTGCAGCCAACTACCCCATCTAGTTATGATGACGTCGGGCGGATAACCAATTGTAGAAAACATTTTTTTTCTAGTTTTGTTTTTCACTATTGATGTCTTTATAGTCGCAATAAGATTATCAACGTCCGAATAATACGCCTTTACTCTGAGACAGCAATTATGTAACAAATGTGCAACACATGTTACATGGAACATCCTAGGATAAAGCATTTTCAATGTTTTTCCGGCTAAAAATAATTCAACAAACTACCCAAAATCATATACGGGGCTGCATCAGAAAGAAAAAGAAGAAAATTATTGCGTATAATCTCGAATTTTTTAATCTCTTCATCGATAATCTGAAGAATTGTGTTAGCAGTTACAGATTCATATAAAGGTTCACACGAAATTAAATAGGTCTTCTCTGGATAAGCGATATTCCCAATGAGAACAACTACAAACTTCTGTCCATTTACGTCACCCTCGTCAACAACCATAAAAATCTTTTGAGATCTAAAAATTAATCATTTGTTAACCTTAGATCACTTTTATACTTGGATAATTTTTGTTCACTGATTGCAGGAATACAATTGCGACAGGCTGACTGGGAAGGAAGCGAAATATTCAATTTTTCAAACAATCCCTTTAAGCTTGGATTATTGAGCTTATGAAGAGGAATGTTTGCTTCAGAAAAGGCTTTGGCAACTTCCATCGGCATACTCTGAAAGTCTTCCGTTTCGGTTTGACCGTTGAATAGGGAATCTAAGGATTGTTGGAATCCTTCATTGTTATCTAAAAAAATAATTTTAAATTACTCAAAAGCTTTAGATGTTTTGTAGATTGTCTATGCTGATCAATATAATATTTTTTTGATGCATTGACGTAGATCATACATATTTTACAATATAGACTGCCTTTAATCACTGTGAATTCTTTTACGTAAGTTTCATAGGCTTTTAGAGCTTTAGACTTTATTGTAGAACGTACACGTGGCATTTGAACACAAAAAAGTAATTTATAGCGTGCCTAATTTGTTATTTTTAAAATATTTTTTTGTAACATTTAAAAATAATTTATTTTAAAAATTTTTAAGACCTTAAAAAAATTTTTAGGACCTTAAAAAAATTTTTAGGACCTTAAAAAAATTTTTTAGGACCTTAACAATTTTTTAAGCATTTAAGGCATTTATAACTCGTTGTAGATAAATCTATTTTAATTAAATTATAGCTTAAATTAATTATTTAAATAAATAGACCTTTTGGTGCAAAAAGGCATTTTAGGCAAAAAATTGCCCTACTAATAATTTAGACTCAAAATTTAATGAAATTACTATTCTTCTTCAAGGAAATTTTGTCAACATGATTGATTGCAAAAGAATAATGAAAACATTTGAAAAAAATTATTGCTTTATCGACATAATTTTTCTAAAATCAGTTCCCACCCCTGCCGGTGCGGATCTACTATGGACGTATACGGGCTCCATGCCCTCTCCTGCAAGAAAAGCGCGGGTCGTATTCCACGCCATTCGGCGATTAACAGAATCATTCTCGACTCACTCGAAAAGGCCGGCTACCCTTCTGTCCTTGAGCCTAAGGGTCTCGACCGTGGTGACGGGAAAAGGCCGGACGGCTCTACGTTGTTCTCGTTTTATTCTGGGAGACCTTTGGTCTGGGATTCCACTTGTGTGGATACCTTCTCAAAGTCTTTCATCAACGAATCGGCCTCTCTTGCTGGGTCTCGTGCTAATAAGGCTGAGCTTTCGAAGTGCCGGAAATATCAGTCTTTGATGGATGACTTTTGGTTTTGGCCAATCGTTGTCGAGACTTCCGGCGTCTTTGGCTCCGGGACCCTCACTTCCCTAAAGAAATTGGGACATCTTTGTTCTTCGCGGTCCAAGGACCCTAGGGAATTTACTTTCCTCATTCAGAGGATCCTGCTGGCTGTCATGCGTGGCAACAGCTGTTCCCTCCGTCTCGCTGGGAGAATTATTAGTTTGTTGACTTTACTTAGTAGTTTGACCATTAAAAAAAAAAAAAAAAAAATATTTTGACATATTGTCAACATTTGACGGAACTAGAAGCGGATATATCTCTTAGATTCAAAGATTTGTTTGATTTGGAATTTGAAGCATGGATGATTGATCCGTTTTCATGTGTGCCAGAAGATATGAACGAAACAATCCAAGAAGAGATAATTGAATTTAATATAATGAAGAATATATTCACAGATTTCAACAGGATGGTATCTCTAAATTTTGGCAATCAAAAGATCTACAAATGAAATTTCCAAATTTATGGAAGGAAATGAGTAATGTACTATTGACATTCCCTACCACTTATTTGGTTGAAAGTGGATTTAGTTTTGTCAATCATAATACACAATGTGAAAAAAATAGACTGGAAGTGTGTTATAGAGGCGATATACGCCTAAAGTTGAGCAGAATTAAACCCGACATAGAATATAAAGCGAGTAAACATCAATATCAAGGGTCTCACTAATAATTTTTAATAAAATTTCAATTTTTTACATTTGATTTATAATTTTATATTTTGATTTTTGAGTTATGTACAAAAAACAACCAATTAAGGGACAATGCCAAAAAATTTTTAAATTGTAGGTGGACAAGGGGGCGATAAAATTTCAAAGGGGGGCGACAAAATATCTAAGGGGGCGATGAACAAAAAAAGGTTGAGAATGCCTGCTCTAGGCTATGCGACAACTCGCCTACTTAAAATAAATAAAAAATTTATTTTTACCAGATTAAATCTAATTAATTAAAATTTCAACAATTTTTTTACTTTAATCCTTATTATGACTGATTTTGAACTGCTTAAAAGCCAAAGAGGTGGCAAACTTTTACTACACCGGAACTATTTGTATAATACAGATAGAAAAAAAGACGGTCTTACCTATTGGAGGTGCAGAAATCGAGAATGCAGGGCGAGGTGCACGGTGGATGCTCAAAACAAGTTGAGCACAAAAAATGCTCATAATCATGGCCCCTTAGAGCAGGCATTCTCAACCTTTTTTTGTTCATCGCCCCCTTAGATATTTTGTCGCCCCCCTTTGAAATTTTATCGCCCCCTTGTCCACCTACAATTTAAAAATTTTTTGGCATTGTCCCTTAATTGGTTGTTTTTTGTACATAACTCAAAAATCAAAATATAAAATTATAAATCAAATGTAAAAAATTGAATTTTTATTAAAAATTATTAGTGAGACCCTTGATATTGATGTTTACTCGCTAAATATTCTATGTCGGGTTTAATTCTGCTCAACTTTAGGCGTATATCGCCTCTATAACACACTTCCAGTCTATTTTTTTCACATTGTGTATTATGATTGACAAAACTAAATCCACTTTCAACCAAATAAGTGGTAGGGAATGTCAATAGTACATTACTCATTTCCTTCCATAAATTTGGAAATTTCATTTGTAGATCTTTTGATTGCCAAAATTTAGAGATACCATCCTGTTGAAATCTGTGAATATATTCTTCATTATATTTAAATTCAATTATCTCTTCTTGGATTGTTTCGTTCATATCTTCTGGCACACATGAAAACGGATCAATCATCCATGCTTCAAATTCCAAATCAAACAAATCTTTGAATCTAAGAGATATATCCGCTTCTAGTTCCGTCAAATGTTGACAATATGTCAAAATATTTTTTTTTTTTTTTTTTTTAATGGTCAAACTACTAAGTAAAGTCAACAAACTAATAAATTCTCCCAGCGAGACGGAGGGAACAGCTGTTGCCACGCATGACAGCCAGCAGGATCCTCTGAATGAGGAAAGTAAATTCCCTAGGGTCCTTGGACCGCGAAGAACAAAGATGTCCCAATTTCTTTAGGGAAGTGAGGGTCCCGGAGCCAAAGACGCCGGAAGTCTCGACAACGATTGGCCAAAACCAAAAGTCATCCATCAAAGACTGATATTTCCGGCACTTCGAAAGCTCAGCCTTATTAGCACGAGACCCAGCAAGAGAGGCCGATTCGTTGATGAAAGACTTTGAGAAGGTATCCACACAAGTGGAATCCCAGACCAAAGGTCTCCCAGAATAAAACGAGAACAACGTAGAGCCGTCCGGCCTTTTCCCGTCACCACGGTCGAGACCCTTAGGCTCAAGGACAGAAGGGTAGCCGGCCTTTTCGAGTGAGTCGAGAATGATTCTGTTAATCGCCGAATGGCGTGGAATACGACCCGCGCTTTTCTTGCAGGAGAGGGCATGGAGCCCGTATACGTCCATAGTAGATCCGCACCGGCAGGGGTGGGAACTGATTTTAGAAAATTATGTCGATAAAGCAATAATTTTTTTCAAATGTTTTCATTATTCTTTTGCAATCAATCATGTTGACAAAATTTCCTTGAAGAAGAATAGTAATTTCATTAAATTTTGAGTCTAAATTATTAGGCTTGCCATTAAAAATATTCTAATTAAACAATTTTTAATAAATATAAATTTTATTTTTTATTAAATATATTATCGCCCCCCTGTACAAAATTATCGCCCCCTTGTACAAAATTTTCGCCCTAGGGGGGCGATTCGCCCCCGGTTGAGAACACCTGCCTTAGAGGATCATGAGATAAAAAGCATGAAACTAGTTTCTGACCTGAAAGATGCCGCAAAGGCGTCAGAAGACAGAACTATGAATGTGGTGTCAAGAAGCCTCATTGGAGCCAATGTTGACGTCATTAAAATCTTGCCAAAGGAACGTTCATTGACTCGTCTCGTTCAACGGGAAAGAGAAACACTGATACCAAATTTTGTTCCGACCATTCCTGAAATTCCTGAAAGTTTGTGGTATAATGATCGGGGCGAAATTTTTTATCGCAAGGATTCTGGAATTAATGATGTAAATCGTTACGTCATTTTTTGTTCGGATTATCAGGTTGACATTTTGAGAAAATCAGATGTCTGGGTTATTGATGGTACCTTTAAAAGCGTGCCTAATCAATTCGAACAAATGATTACAATACAAGGAAAATACTTAGGTAAATTCTGGCCTCTTGCGCATGCTCTTTTGCTCAACAAAATAGAAAATTCCTACTGTGCATTATTTGAAGAAATAAAAACACTTGTTGTTACTTCACCAGCAATTATTTTAATTGATTTTGAAAAGGGGTTAATTAACTCCACAAAATCAGTTTTTTCGTCTTCTAATGTATTTGGCTGCAATTTCCATTTTGGCCAAATCATATGGCGGAAAATACAATGTCTTGGTCTTGTGAAAGCCTACAAAAACGTTTCATCGTGGGAACGAAAATTATTGAGGAAATGCTACCATTTAGCTTTTATTCCTGTGGAAAATGTTTTATTGGAATTTGAAAAATTTTCTCTTGATGCGACAGAAAAAGAAAACAACCAACAGATAATAATTATTATTATTAAACCAGAAAACCACCGTCACAGCCAAAAGAAAGAAGAATTCAGGTGATCCCAGCCTCCCCCAGCAGTTTGCGCAGCCTCTCCCGATGTTCCGCCGTTGTCCCGACGCATTTTCGATACGGACGGGGATTTTCAGGACAAACCTCTTTGTTGTTCCAGGCTTTCGGGATAATCTTTTTTTCGGAGAATTTTTTGATTTATTTTAAAAACCAATTTATCGCTGACCCATCTTATGACGTCAGTTTTTGGAGTTGTTTTTATCGGGTATTAAAGTCAATGCCCAGGACGACCAATTCATTGGAAGGTTGGCATAAGCTGTTGAACAGTTCTTTTAACAGAGCGCACCCAAATTTGGCAGCTTTTGTCAATGTTTTGGCCAGGGAAGAACAGAGACTTTTTGTGAAAATGACACAAATTAAGTCAGGACGGTATCTTGAAGTGTCTGCGACAGACTGCAAAAAGGAACTTGAACTGAGAATAGCATGTGAAAATTTTCATGAATTTGAAGTAGATTGCTATTTTAAGCTAATTGATGGTTTGATTTGCTTTAAAAGTTCAGAATAAAAAGTAATTGTTTTAAAATTTTATTTTATTTACCCTTAAAATATTTTTCTTCGTAGACGAGTTCCGGTGTAGTAAAAGTTTGCCACCTCTTTGGCTTTTAAGCAGTTCAAAATCAGTCATAATAAGGATTAAAGTAAAAAAAATTGTTGAAATTTTAATTAATTAGATTTAATCTGGTAAAAATAAATTATTTATTTTAAGTAGGCGAGTTGTCGCTCAACGGTTGGCTCTCACTGCTTAGCATGTCCTTAGACACTTTGGGGAATATGTTCTGCCCAACAGCGAAGGAAAGTAGTCTCTATTTGCTTAGGACTGTCCTCACGGGAGTATTTGTCATGAAGAGTTTTATAACATTAAACGTAGGTCATGGATGTCGAAAACTTATGTGTATAATAATCTACTACAATTCGCAATCACTGGACAAGTTTACTCAAGTAAACATGTCGGAGGGCGCTAATATGTACACGTGTGATCCGTGTGATAAAAAAGTACGAACTCAGAAGAGAGACTGTTTTCAACGACTGCCAAACATTTTGTGTATAAACACGATGCGATATGCATTCGACGTGACGAATATGAGTCGAAAAAAGATTAACATTCATTTCTCCTTCCTCCTCATTCTGGACATGTCCAAATACATGCAATCGAATCTTTTAGAGGGTTGGGCTTTCTGTTTATTTGTCAGATCAGATAGGGACGTGTGAAGACATTCAATTTAAATTGATAGGGGTTACTGTTCATTCTGGGAATTCGGAAGCGGGCCACTACTACTGCTTTATCAAAGAATTGACTCACCCCTCTCAGTGGTATTCATTCAACGATTCAACAGTGAACATGTTCAACCCTAATGACATTCCCAACGAGTGTTATGGGGGAATGGGAGAATCCGCTATTAAAGTTCGCTTAATCCTCCACTCTTAGGGCAACAACGCTTATATGCTTTTCTATAAGAAAGTCGGTCAATCGGTTGATGCTCTTGTTCTAACGGATCCCCCAACAGAGAATGGACAATATTCTGATTTGGTGGAACTTGGACTTTTTATATCTTTTTAGTTCGTTTGGAATAGTAATTCACCTCCGACACCTTTTAGCCACTACTAAAACAAGGATTTTTTGCTAGTATTTTTCCAGAAAATGTGTCCACAGCTCGTCACATAAAACCGAGGGCAAGTGTATTCCAAATACGGCAAAGAGAGGAGTATTCTGAGAGCTCATTGAGTTTGTTAAAGGAATAAAAAAATTTTCAATTGAGCTTTAATGTAGAAGGTACGGTTTCATCGTCTTCCAAAAAGAAAATTCTTCACAGGAAAAACGCCAAATGATAGCCAAGACCACGGATTCGATCAGTTAACAGCTTAATTTTATCCTACTTTCTTTACAAGGCTTTAACTATGCCCCACTTTGAAGATTGGCATGCCAAGAATAACCAATCATTGTTCGACGGGAACCGCAGCTCTTTGATCAGGCAACCAATGGTTGAGAATGCACGAAAAAGAGTGCCTGGGTAGAGAGATATTTACGAGTTCACATTTGCTGCTATTTAAGGAGAGTCCAGTCTTCAGGAACCAGAAATGATTCTGGAGACATCCTTGGAAACCATATCAGTGAGTTATCCAATAGTCACGTCGTCCAGATACCAGAAATTTACTTTGTAAGATAAGTTACGAGCGGTGTGGTCAACAGAGAGGGCAAACATTAATAAGGCAAGTGGATCACCCTTATAGATGTCACATTTAGACATGATAATTAGGTCGAAATACAAAAGAAAACTTGGCGAGAAGTGGGAAAACCATTTGGAACAGATGGTCTTGTCAATACTAAAATTAGTTCAAAAAGTAATTTCAACAGAGATAGATGCCTCATGTTCAAATCAGACTTCCATTTAAAAAAACTGCTCAGGTTGAAAAGGCGGCACGTATGATTAGACTTGGCAAAAAGTTGGGAGTAGGAAAGGTCCTCATTGAAATCAGCTTCGTGAAAACTCATCAGCCCGACCATTACTACAACCAATGGGATTGAATATATTTATGTTCTGTATTTAGCAAAATATCAAATTTCGACTACATCTGACTGAGCTTAACGTTTTAATAGAATCTACTACTATCGCGTAATAAAGGTCTCAGGAAACATAGTAGTGGGGATTTACTCATAGTCAAATTAACAAATAATTATTAAAACCAACTCTTAAAACAAATTCAGTTAAAATTCTAAATCACATTCGAGTTAATTGAGGGGGAGGTACACTTCTAAAAGACCCAGAAGAAGCATTAGGTCCAAGTAAGACCTGTACAAATATTTCAATATAACCAATACCTGTCTTTGTTGTTGTTCGATTTGATTAGTTACAGCAAATCTCTCATTTTCAAGCATTACGGGGAGAACAATAATTATCAGAGAAGTTGTGACTCCCCATGCTATCGTGGACAGACGAGAAATGACACTGATCGTCACTTTGCTGGTTGTTTCGGAAACATTCCATACAAAATCCCGAAATGATTGAGGGAATATTTCAGTCAAGGCACACAATCTCTCAAGAATAGTTTCATCCTCGAACTGTGTATTCAAATATTACAAATATGCCTCATCCTCAATTACATTAATGTCATTGTGGAACATCTGATACACTGATAAATACAACAACACACTAAAAAGAATGGTATTATATTTTAAAATTGATTTTAATTCTTTTAGTTTTTAGTTTTTTTAGATCCATATTAGATAATTAGAAATCATTTTCTGAATTCTGGTTTCCATCAATAACGTAGACCGTGTGATCAAAAATAGGCTACTCATTCCCCCAGTCTAGAGTCACACTTGGAGTGCCTGCTAATTTGTGATCGTTACGCGTATTATCGATCAAATAACGAAAATAAACATGATCAACTGGACTAATGAGGTGGCTAATGCAAAATTCAAAAGGATACCACGAAGTGGATTGTCTATAATCGCCTGAGCTTTTAAAGAACATTTCCTTACGTCAAGGATGTTGCGAATTTAAAGCAAAATGTCGGGAACAAAATCTAACTTTCCAATGGAAAATCAAAGTTCGATGAGGCAACGAGAGATACCCTGAGTAAATACGGATTCTGAAAGTTAAAGAGAGGAGAACTTGGAAAGATATCTGCTTGCATTAGAGACGAAATAAATATTGTTGAGAAAAAACTAAGACTCACTAAAGCAGAAAGAGAATTGGTGTTTTGAACTCAACCGGCGACGTTTTTTTAACATTAAACAATGAAGAAACGTCGCAGAACTTATGTTTGACGAAAGCGAATGCCTGTCGTATTGGAAGAAAATAAGAGTAAACACGAGAGGGGTAGAAGTACAGTGGCGATTAGTAAGAGAGTCATCAGGCAGAGAACACATTTTCCGACTGTAGCAAAAAAACAATTAATGAAGTAATTTAACAGCTTCCCAACTAACCTGATTGTCGAGGATTCAGATATTATTGCAAGACCTGATTAGAATTAACATGAAGAAAATAGAAGTTCATAATTCAAGGAAGCAATTTTGTAAGGATAATCAGTGCTTCGAATTAAATCGAAAAAGATTCTATCGAGACTTAACAATGAAAGAGGAAGTGACGCTGTATGGATTTGATGATGAAGAATGTGTCTCTTTTTGGCAAAAAGTCTGGAGCGAGAGAAATGAGAAGCCTGAATCATATGACGTTGTTGAAAAACGAACTAATTGTTCTGAACATATGCTTCCAGAGTTCACGGAAGAGTTTTTTGGAAATGTTATTAAGTATCTTCCTGACTGGAAGACATGTGGGTGTGACGGGATATATAACTTTTCCATTAAGAAGATGGAGTCATTACATGGATTTCTGCGTCACGGGATAACCCGAATAATTGATGGAGAGTATTTGATTCCTAAAAAAGATGATTGTGAGACCCCGAAGGACTTACGTCCTATAACTTGTATGCCGAAATTGTATAAACTTGTCACTAAATGTGTTAATGTAAAACTGGCCGATATATTCCGCGCAATGTGTGTATTAACAAATTACAATGAGAGATCCAATTAAAACGAATTGGAAGCAGAGAATCCAAAATAAAATTGAGTCTTTGACTGAAAAGGATATATGAATATCGAAATACTTTATGTCTACTATTAAAGACGAAGAAAAGAAGAAAGTCATTGACATTTTATGTTCTTACAATTACAAAAAATCCAAAAGGGAAGAATTTGAAAGAATCTCGACAACAATCACAGACCAGATTCGAATCCTAAACAAAAAGGTGTCTATTGTAAACAAACTGGTTACAAAGTGTGTGAATGAAAAAAATTGCAATATATACCGACACTTACAACTTGATAACTCTGTACCAGCTTGGAACTAAACGACATTGTCAAGGAGCAAAAGAACTTGCACTTTTAAACAGATGCGTCAACAGAGCGCACGATAATAAATTATTTTGTGCATGGATCGACGTCAAGAAAGCATTTGACTCAGTTGATCATGATTTTCTTGTTGAAATCCTCGAAAACTCTGGACTGCCTAATTGGATAACTAGTTTTATTATGTCAATTATTCCAAACTGGAAAGTCTCTTTGATATTGGGAAAAAAACAGCTGGGAACTGTTAATATAGAACGTGGTATACTCCAAGGCGACTCTCTGTTGCCCCAATTATTTGTACTTGTTTTGGATCCGTTAAGTAGACTTTTATCTTCAAAATATCCAAATATATCGATAAATTCTGGTGGCATTAATTCCTTAACATTTTCTACAAATCACTTCCTATTCATTGACGACTTGAAGCTATTGTCCAAAGAAGAGAAGACATTGGCCGGATGATGGAAGATGTGAATTATTACTTTGAATCATCTGGATTGGAGAATAATTTCGATAAATCAGCAACAAATAGTTATCTATTAAGAAATGATGGTAAATTGATGGATGGTCTGGAACCATTGCTTACCTACGGTTTCGAGGGATGATACCCTACTGGTGAGAGGGATGGAATTATCGCTAAGCTCGAAAAGACGAGACGATATGCCATCAAATTGGCAAATGGACTCTAGCTGGACCAACCCATCCCTCAAGAGATGGAAGACGCGACGGAAACGGTTGGAAGTGTTCTTGAGAGAGCCTTTTCCTCTCGAATCTCGAATTAAAAAAAAGAGGAAAACAAAGGAGAAGAGGCATACGTTGTCTCATTAACTTTCTCTCTCTTTTTTCGGCTTTTCCGTTTTAATAAAAAAATTCATTCATTCACATTGTTTAAAACCTTTAGAATGCATGGTGATGAACTTTCAAAAGTTCGTGATTGACTTAAGATAGAGTCAAATTTTATGATGCCGATGTCAAGAAAAACCCCTCTTTATAAACCAGATTTTGATTATCAAAACTATACCATTTTCAACTCAATTTGACTATTACAAACTTCAAATTGTAACAGCAAAAATCAAATTTATAGGTACGAACTTCGAATTGCAACCCTTTATTGTCGACTATATTAACTTGTTTGACATTCTTCTAAATATCTCAAACTAAGGATTTATAATCGTAGTCTGAATATTTGAGTTTTACTATAAAAATCGACCTCCTCAACACCCTTCCAACCATTGCCAACTGAGGATTCATAATCTTCGTCTTAAGATTTGAGTCATACTATGAAAATCAGAAAATCAATATGCGAGTTCTCCACGTGCGTAGAACCAATCGACTTTTTTTACGGAGAAACCGTTCCCCGTGGTTTTGAATGTGACAGGGCAAAAGATGTTTGGTTGCGAGAGTTTGGTATTTGTTGGTCAATTAAATATACTTTTATTCAACAATAAAAATCAAAGTATAAATATTGTATTCTTAATTGAGTTTCCAAAACTAAAATATTGTTTTTCTACGTGTTTAGATTTGACTGGACTTTCACATGGAAAATCACAGCGATAAATCAAACAAAGATCAACATCTACAGGAAAATAAGCTCAAATGCGTTCTGCGTCACAGCGGAAAATCTCAGAAACGTCAAAGTGTCAGTAGATCGGGAATGATTCAAGTCGACTTATCCAGGATCAGTCTCGATGATACGCAATTTCAAGCTTTTCTTTTGTCCTTTGGGCAGACGAATCACTTTTTTGAGAGGGGAGACGCTTTACCTCTTTGCATCCGCGGCATAAAGGATTATACACCCATGAACAAAAAATTTTATTTATATTTTATTTCTTCACATATTTTAGTTATTAATTTAATGTTTGTTGTATAAGTTATGTCATGCTATGCAACAAATTAAGAATCAGAAAACCCACGCAACACATAGGAGGCACTGGCTACTCTGTCGATGGACCCCTCAGTGGCCTCGATAATGTTCCCACTGGTCATATCTGAGGGGGGGGGGAGTATTCATGTGGCAGACTCAAGAGAACATTGCCTTGTGTAATCCTTATACAGTGACTCCTTTGAAATTGGCCATTTTTGGTTCCACGTGTTTTTGTGGTCAATTCGAGAAATGGCCAATTTGAGAAATAAAATCAATTTTTTGTATAAATTAAATTTTGAATAAGAACAACTTTTATCCAGAAAATTTTAAGTAATTAAGCATTATTAATGTTCTTAAAGTAGAATTGGATGCCCATCTGCTTTTTTTGAGTTTTAATGACATTTTCCTTATAGCGCCTTATGGATGTAATCAATTGAACTTCATGTTCGTTCTCAATGTTTTTTAGGAGCTCGTTTTCAATTTTAGTTAACTTAATCACAATGTCTTCTTTGTCAATTGAATCATTGGATTCTACTTCAGCTTCTACTTCTTCTTCATTTTTTATATTTTCAATATCCTCAACGTCTTGAAATGTATCATTTTCAGAATATTCAAAATCCTTGAAATCTGTTTCTAAAAATACTCTTCGAAGGAATCAGCTTGTAATACAATCCCGTTTCGTCCAAGTTATAAATTTGATCGGCATTATAACTCTTTGATATTTCTATGAATTTTTCGATAAATAAGTCGACATTTACTGGATCATTAGTTCTCATTTCTTCATGTAACTTGGTCATTTGAAAACCATGCCTCTTTTTGAATTTATGAAGGTATCCATTTGAGTTTTTAAAATTATCCAGTTTTAATTCAGCTGCGAATAAATTAGCCTTATTTGAAATTAAAGCATCATTAAAAAAGCCACCTTAATCATAAATTAGTAAAAATTACGGATCACATGGGTGGAGAAAATGTAGTCTGCCAAATCGATGAAAGTCTCTTTTGTCATAAACAAAAGTACCATCGGGGTAGACTTGCTAATTCTCAAGTGTGTTTTCGTCGAATGTTTGACATGTATAAATTTAGGGGCGTTTGTTTAATATGTGTAAATTTGAGGGCGTTTGTTTAATGTGATCCCAAATTACCTTTAGACTCAATCGAATCCATCCATTCAACTAACATAGCATCAAGCTTTGTTTTTTACACTGAGTCTATGCGCATTTTTTGAAGATAGATTTTGTTTTTTACACTCTTTGAGAAAAAAATCTTTTTTCAAAATAATATTATTAATTGTTTTTCTGAAAATCTTCTTTTTAAACAAATGGGAAAATCTATCAGCAAAATACTGACATGAAACATCTTCATTTTGATTTTTATAAGTTAAAATCTGTATTTTTTGATAAAAAGTGAGACGAGTATAATTACCACGAGAATTGTTGAAAGACATAAAATAACTGAAATTTTATTAATTTGCAAATTATATAAAATATATTTTAAAATTTATGGTCAATTTGAGAATTGGCCACTTTCAATGGAAATTCGAATTTTTCTTAAGATAATTTTATAAGTGTGGTCAATTTCAGAGGTGGCCAATTTTAGAGGTGGCCAATTTCAGAGGAGTCACTGTATATATTATTCAATGCTGTCATCAGGAATGACAAAATATACGTCGAACAATATGTAGTCTCATTCCTTACTCCCAGTTGGACGAACTCCTGTGTCCTCAGTTGTATTGTCACTAAGGAGATTTGTGCTGCACTTCCACAACCAATGGATACTCAGGGACTTTGCTGTGTCCACGATGGAGAAGATTGTGAGGTAAGAAGTGGGATCATGCAGTCTGTTCGACTCGGATATTACCCAGATCAAGTTGAGGGTGTGCAGAGTGTTGGAGACTGTTCTCTCAAGTTCTCATTCCTCCACACCCGCCTGCTACGGAGCCACATGTGGATTGCTGTCTCTGGGGCACGAGGTTGGGTGTCTCTCTTAGTCAAATCCTACCTCCTTCCCCACGCTAGCTACGTCACCGATCGAGTCAAGTCCCTGGCGGAGAACACGTACCCTAACAGTTTGGAGAGACTGGCGGCCGACAAGTACATTGGATTTTTCAAAGTACATTTCCCGAATCATTACTTAGACCAAAATGGGGGATGAGATCATCCAGAATGTGTCCCGCGAACCCATAAGTTGGGGAGATTCGGCATTGGAGTGGCCGCATATATCAGAGAACAGAGGTCGGGGTCACACACCTACTTTGGTTAAGAATTATTTGTTAATTGAGTGCGAGTAATAAAATACAATGTTCTTGCTGGCATTAGCCATCTGTTGTTCTATATTAAGCAGTTACCACAGCAATGAGGAAATAAAGCAATTCTTGTCCCGAGTGCATGCAAACTGTCCGGAGATAACTCACATTGTCGAACTAAAGAACTATTCCTTTCATTCTGAGAGCATTCAAGGGATTATATTCGGAAAAAAGCCCAGAAAACATACAATTGGTAATTGTTGACCTCATTTGAAGGGATTCCCAAGTTTCGATATTTCGGGAATATCCACGGAGATGAGACAGTGGGGAGAGAACTCTTGTTGCTGTTGGCCGACCATTTGTGTCATCAGTATTTCAACAACGAGTGCCAGATAAGGAGACTTGTCGACATGACTAGAATTCACATATTTCCTACTATCAACCCCGACGGATTTGACTTGAATGCCCGAGAGAATGCTCAGGAAATTGACCTCAATCGGGACTTTCCCGTCTTTGATCCAACAACAGGCACTCTGAAGCAAAAGAGACTGGTTTTTCACATTTTGAGCAATTGAGAGCGAGCGAAGGAGACACAGCGAATTGTGGAGTACATGGACAGTCTCCCATTCGTCCTGGGGGCGACACTCCACGGAGGATCCAACGTGGTGGTTTTAACCGTTCGACAGGAACCTGCAGAACTAGAATGTCTACACCAAATGCCCCGACGATGTCACATTCATGTTTTATGACTTCTGAACTTACAAAGCTATATATCTAGACAGTATGCGAACTCCCTCAGTTCTGGCACTGTAAAGTGTGCGGACGAATGGACTGAGTTCGACCGTGGGGTCGTGAAGGGGGCCTACTGGTAAAGCATGAGTGGGGAACTTATGGACTACACGTATTTGGGGACCGACGGTTTTGAACTGACGATTGAAATGTCTTGCACAAAATTCCCTAGCTGGGACGAGAACAGCACAAATCGTTTTGGGAACAGCACAAATCTGCCTTGGTGAATCTCATCTGGCAGGTGTTTCTAGGTTTGCTGATCTCCCAGACTCATCTCGGAGTGAAGGGACTCGTCTTAGATGGGAAAAGTGGGGAGGCACTTAGCAATGTTTATGTGCAAGTTATTGATTTAAGCACGAATGAATATATTGCACACAACGTCTCTACAAGTGCACTTTTGCATGCAGTCCTTAGACGCACTGGGGGCGTATTACAGGTTCCTGGCACCGGGAACCTACAGACTGGTCGTCCAGGAACCTGGGTTCAAGAGGAATGAGTCTGTAAACATTTTGAGAGACAAACATTGCTGCTGCGAGGCTAAAATTACGATTTTAGATTGGAAATTGATTTATGACGTACTTACTAATTTAATTTACCAAAATATACTCAAACTGGTTAGTTTCCTATCCTATAGGAAACTAAGGTTGGACAAATATCTAGTCCAGGGGTGCGCAAGCTTTTTGGGTTTGCGGCCGCATAGCATTTATTTTTCCTTCTCTTCCACGGCCGCACATTTTCTGCATTATTTTTTCGATATAAATATAGTAATTTTTTTAATTATTAAAAGTGACCGCATAAGTTGCCCATTGTCATCGAGACCGAATGAGTTCTTGGACAGGAAATGCTCTCGTTCATCAGGGACATCATATTATTAAAATAAATAATTATTTCATGGAAAAAAGATAAGAAAGAAGGAAAGTTAATTAAAAGAAATGTATTATACAAGTTATTCTAATGAAGGCCAGGATCTTTGGTATTTTTTGCGAGCTTATTGAAATCCACTGGTAGGGTAGATATCATTATGCGCAAACATGATTCTAAATTTGCATCCGTTATCCGAGATCTATATTGACTTTTTAAATATTTCATTTTGGAAAATGTAGACTCACATGAATATGTGTTTCCGAATGGCGCATTCAATTTGAAATTCCAATGTAATTCAATTTAAAATTCCAATGGCGCATTCTTAATCGAAACAGTATGTGGTGCTGCAGTTAATTAAAGTTTGAGTTCAATTTTTTTAAATTCGTTAAATCGCTCTTCAAATTGTTTCAAAATATAATCGAATATAGTATTAAATGTATTTGGTGTAATGAGTAAAAGTTTGATATTTCTTTTCGTAAATCAAGCACACGACATGCTGTTTCACCTTGTGATAGCCATCGAACTTGTGCATGGTATAAAATGTCTTCAGCAGATATTTCACTACCGGAAAGAATTGTACGAAACTGTCTATGTCTCAATGCATTGTTTCGGATATATATAATAATTTGTTTTACTTCATTAAGTTTATCTTCAAATTTTTTCATTTGTGAATAAAGTGCTTGTTGGTGAAATGAAAAAGAAAAAAATTGTGTTTTAAAAAATTCAAAATAAGGATCCTGTTGGCCGTTGTGCGTGGGAATAGCTGTTCCATCCGGCTTGCTGGCCGTTTAATCTCTGATTAATTTTAACTTTCCAGTTTGTTCGGTCAAAAAAAGTAAAACGCGGGCCAGACTATTAATTTTTGAATTTTTCGATTTAACAGGATATTTGTTTCTTACTATAATTTTTATAATATTTTGAAACTTTTTTATTATTTGAAAGCATTTAACAACAGATTGATTTTTTTTTTAAACTAAAATAATTGTTAATTAAGTAAATTTATGATGTTAATTCTTTGATTGAGAGGACGCGCGAATAGATAGGCAGTTTCCGCGCAATATCGCGAACGAAATGCGCTGAAAAAGCCAACTAGACTCACGTCTCTCGTGACTCTTCCTTGAGATCATCAAGCCGATTTCCGAAAGGAACTCAAGAGCTTTTGGGCCGATTATCCCGCTCGTTTCGAAAGCCAGGGGGACGAAAAGGCAGGTGTTCTCCAATGAGGCATACTTTGTTATTTTTATTGTTTCGGCATGTGCGGAGGCTGAGCCAGGGCGGGAGGCAGAGTCCATGAGAGATTACGAGGAAAACGAGTCGACACAGGTCACGTCCCAAACGAGAGCGAGTCCCCCCTTGAACGGGAATAGCGTGGACCCGTCGGGACGTTTTCCGTCGCCACGGTCTAAACCAACCGGCTCTAGGACCGAAGGGAATCCAGCGGCGTTGAGCGCGCGCTTGACAATATCATTCAAGGCGGCATGTCTGGGTATACGGCCGGTACTGAGGCGACAAGAGAGGGGGTGTAGCCCTCTCCTGTCAATGACCTTTCCGCATCTGCACTGATGTGGCAGGCAAATCTCTATGCCAAGCCGTAAACAGATTCCGATGCGGACAGATTCGTCGTCCAGCAACATTCCAGCAGAGGAAATCGGCAAAGCGTCAAGCCAATCGGCCGAGTGGGGTTGACAGGCACAATTGATGCTTGCCAACTGAAACTGGTCAGCACATAGGCGGATATCTTCGAGTGTATGCAAACAATGTATCTCATCCCAGTTCTTTTGAACTGAGGGGACGTCCGGGATTTTAAGCCCACGAGAAATCCACATGTTGACACCCGCCGCATATTCCAACAACTCGGGCTGTTCAGAGGAGGGGAAGAGAACAGAGTTGAAGGAAGTAGCAGAGGCAGACAACGAGGAAAGGTAACATGGGAGGGATAAATCAGCACAAGAACGAATGCCGATGCCCCCGTAACGAATAGGTAAATTAACCCGTCGCATGTCTGAAGGTTTGAATTTGATATTTACGAGGAGTTCAAGAGCTTCAGAGACCATGTTGTCGAGACGAGACAAGTGATTTTGTTCGTGAAAGCACGGCGATGAGCGCATGAGATAAGTTAGCCTCGGTATGAAGAGATAGTTCTTTAGCAAGAAAAGGCCTAAATGGGATTCGAGTTTGAAAATGCGGGAGATTAAAATTTCCAATTCTTCGAGCCTGCCACATAAAGCCTTCTTAGTAGCCTTGCTATTGATTGGGGAACCCAGAATGATGAGGTCATCAAGCTGGGTGATGCCCAGGCCTTCAATATAGCGAGATAAGGTGGAAAAAATTAATTTGAATTCCGAAGGGCTCGCAGACAAGCATATTAGCTCGGATTTGGATCCATTCAAAGCGAGCCCAATAGACGCAAAACCAGAAATAATTTTTTCCATATCCTTCCTGACGGTCTCCAAAGCCCCGCCGAGAGTAACATCATCGAGGTACCAAATGTTTACCTCGGATGACAATTGGCGGGCAATGTGATCAACCCCGAGTGAGAATAAAAGGGGCCCAAGAGGGTCGCCTTGTTGGATGCCAGTTTCGGACATAATAACATTGTCGGCAAACAAGAGACAGCTGGGAGAGGCGTAAGACAGATGGACGATCGGATATAAGGCAGGGAAACGACATCGGACAATTTCAAGGATTGATTAATTTTTACAATTAAAACATGTTACAGAAACTTGACATCTTTTTTTCTTTATAATAGCGTCAATGTTTGGAGTGAAATCCTGAGTTGCTGTCAATGTTAGAATCTCACTTAGATGAGTTTCTGTGAGCCTCAATCGAAATCCTGTTTTGTTTATGTTCATTAAAGAAAAAAGTTGTTTACATAAATATGTACTTCCAAAAATTAAAAAAATCTTCGTAGCTAAGGCTAAGTTCGGATACTTCGTCAAGAGATATTTATAAAAGCTGTCTAAGCTTACCATGGTAAATTTATTTTTTAGATCTGAGTTATATTTTAAACAAGAGGGGAAACCCCTAGTCTGGGACGCAACCTGTGTGGACACTCTCTGCCCGTCCAACATTGCCGGGAGCGCAGTGGACAGACTGTATGCCGCGGAAAAAACGATGAGGGCGAAGGAGAGAAAATATGAAGCGCTGCGAGATCGATTCGTGTTCTGTCCGATTGTGGTCGAGACAACTGGAGGAATAAGTGGGAAATCGCTTCGCTTCCTAAAGAAGCTTGGACGCTTAGCCACATTAAAAAGCCACGACACACGTGAGACCCGGTGGCTTCTCCAGTTGATCTCCGTTGCTATCGTGAGAGACAACGCAACGTCAATTATGTTGGCGGGGTCCACTTCGGATAGATGGCTTTGTTAACTTCTAGTAAATTACTCTATATGTGTAAATTAACAATAAATAAATATAAGCTTTTAAATCAATTATTTCCAATTGTAAGTTAGCTGCAAGATCAGAAATAATTGCAGTAAATGGTGCTCAAAAAACAATAAATTTGTTTTAAGTTTACGGAAAATTTCAAAACGTGTCTCAAATTGTCGAAGCAGTCCTGTTA